>NC_056731.1:1274508059-1274693059 GCF_019279795.1 Protopterus annectens | reverse complement strand
CAGGCTTGACCCTGTAACTTGGTTACAGGAGACAAGAGCCTAAATCCTCTATACCAACTACCACACTATTGAAGGAATTGTGAGCTTCAGTGGAGACAAGAGCCTGAATCCTCTGCACCAACTACTAGACTGCTGAAGGAATTGTGAGTTTGAGTTGCAGTACATTTTCAGGAAATCTTGAATTTCAGTACATTTTCATAGAATTGTGAGTTTTAAGGGAAGAGAAATTTACTGTTGCTCATGCTGTTTTCAATGTGCAACTAACAGTTTTGTATGGCAAATGGCAGTCACTGTTTGTGCTATAGAATTTTAAAGCTGTGTTAGTAGCATAATTACTTGTAGTTGGTTTCTTATTCATTCCCTATTGCAATATTGCCAGCTTACCAATTTATTTTAATGCAGCACAATATAGGCAGTTTATTCTTCTAGAGCAGCAGGCACTGAATTTGTAGATGAAGCACTGAAATGTGAAGTTGTTTGCCAGTAGCAACCTCTTTATTATTTGCAGATCCCTTTAATGTGGGATTATTTGGATGACTTTTACGTCAATGGACATTATATTTATTGATTGATATTGGTGGCAAAGATGTGGGCAAGAAGTTTGAGAGGCCTTTTATGGTTGAAATTTTCTGAAACTGGTAGTTTTGTCATTATTGGTTCATACATTTTGTTCCATTGCTTACTGGAATAATTTTCATAACTACAAATTTAAAACACATTCTAACAAGTATTGCTGTAAAATACAAGGAATATAATTTAATAAAATTAGGAAGATGAGTCAAAGGTAGGCCATGGTGATGCAGCGGTTAATGTTGTCACCTCACAGCAAGAGGTTTTCCGGTACGATTCTTGGCTGGAGCACCTTGTGTGCGTTGTCTGCATGTCTTCCTTGTGGTCAAATGAATTTAAAGACACGCAGGTAGGTTTGTGTGTGTGTGTGTGTGTGTGTGTGTGTGTGTGTGTGTGTGTGTTCGTGTTCCTCCCTTGAAGGTTGAGTGCCAGGCTGGCAACTCAACACTGTAAAAATTCACTGCCAATCATTAGCAGACCAGAGTTCTGCTGTGGCAACCCCTAACTGGAAAAAGCCAAAGGAAGATAAATTAAAGAATACATGCATATCTGCATGGCTCTAAAATGTGTGCAAGGAGCCTATAGTTTGAAAACAGCCCAAAGGTGAACTTAATCCTCCACTGGCTAGATGCATTTTCTTTGAATGTGGGTATTAATGCTATTTCAAAGAATGCATGCTTCAACAGCAGAGAAGTCCACCGCTCATGCTAAGTCTATTTTCTTTGTAAGACTGTATTGTGTAGCAAATGGTGATCAGTTTTTGTGTTATTTTATTTCAATGTCTGTAATCATTGCAGAAGTAAGAAAACAGTATGTACACTGATAGGTTTGAACTGTGTTTATTGTAAGTGGGAAGAAATAGCCAAGTAATGGATAACTGGAATGGCCAGGTAGAGGGCTACTGGGGGGGGGGGGGGTCATAGCTAGGGTTTGCTGCAGAAAGGGCTGCTCTGAAGGAGGACCCCAATCTACTACCCTGCCTAGAGCTCCCATTGACCATGTTCCAGCTCTGACTAGGACCCTGAAAAACTCTCATAGTTTAAAAAATTTGCATCTAAATGGGATTTTAACAAACGGTGCATTTTTTCACACTTACTCCTTAACTGGCCATTAAGTAGGTGATAATGAGGTGTAAATTACATTAGAGAATGGACGCCCTGTAGATTGGCACCTCACCCAATATTCTCCAGCTAGGTGTTAATGTACAGGTAATGCCCACTGAAAAATGAGTCTGCTGCATCATGGCTGCATATTAAGCTGCTATGGAGCATGGATTGAAAATAACATAATGACTATCATTGTTTTACACTTGCTAAGCAGCACTTTTGCTGTTTAATGAGCATAAAATAAAAAAAGAAAGAAAATAAAAAGGTGTGTGTTTATGTCTGTGTGTCAGTGTATGAGTGCATGAGAGTGAGAGCGAGATCGATCAAGCTATTATTTTAGACTCGCTAGGCAGCACTTTCCCTGCTTAGTGAGTGTAAAAACAAATGAAACTGAAAAAGTGTGTGTGGTGTGTTTATGTTTCTGTCTTTGTGTGTGAGTGTATACATGTTTGCGTGCATGAAAATGGAAGCGTGTGTGAGTGTGTGTGTGTGTGTGAGAGAGAGAGAGAGACAGAGAGAAAGTGAGACTGTGAAGAGTGAGAGCAACAGAACAGAAGCAGCAGGAGTAACAAGGTTTGCATACCTCTTGACCTCTTACATCAAGAAGTCTGGGTAAAGCCTAAAATAAAGGGAGAGCAAAGGCTCAAAAATAGAAACAGATTTTAAATATTGCTCTTATAAAAATTACAACATTGCGTAAATAACAGGACTTGTGTTAGCATGAATTTTCTGAAGGAAATAAAGTCTGAAACTCAGATGTATGTCATTATTTAGTGACTTTAGTCCCCAGCGACTGGCAACAACCAATACCTTTTAGGAGCAAGGGACCAAAATATTCATAGATTTATAGACTCACAGAGTGTTTCTAGGATCCGGGGGACCTTTGTAAGCCTAGCCAAGTTTTCTCAAAAGAATAATGATGTCTTGTATCCAAATAGGACATTGAGGACCAGGCATTCATAAGCTACCTCTGTCCATAAGGGACATGGGTGCCAGGTAAATTTCCCATTTCCCATCCACTGGTCTAGGTTGCATTTACACTGGATAACAGACAAACCTGGCTTCACATGGATGTGAAGCCTGTTCCATAGGAGGGGCAGTCTCTGGGACACACATCTGTCTCTCCAGCATGTTCTGGTTAAGTCACAAAACTGATGACTATAGCCATGGTGACCTGAGTTTAAGCAATTCATGTGCTTGATGAGATTAGCTAGAAGGATGAGCATGCCTGTCCTGGGGAGGAGGGACATTATTAAGTGTCTCCCTAGATGAAAATAGATCTCATTGAAAAGATTTCAAGCTGGGGTCAGCAGGAGGACAACATTAGGCAAGGTCACTTAATGGACCTGTGGCAGGGCACACACTCAGGCTACTTAACATTGCCAACCCAGCCTAACACTGATGTTAGCATTTAAGAGAGGGGCTTAAGACTAGGAGAAAAAATGGCCATCTGAGATGATGGCACTACTCCCAAATCCTACCTCACTTCTTAGCTGAGTGTAAAGTCCAGGACCCCACCCAATAAGCTGAGAACCTGGATATGAAGGAATAAATGAATCAACATATCAACAGGAGGGTGACTTAACAGTTAGTGGGTGCCAACTGAAAAAAGAGAACATATATGAATCTGTAGCTTTGTATGTGGGGGGCAGCAGTGTGAGAGCTGTGAGTACAAATTTGAAAATTGTAGCTACATCCCTGTGTGTGTGAGAGAAAAAGACTGAAACTGTAGATGACAGGGGGTCATGTCATTGCTATAAAAATCAAAGTTTGGCATGTTACATCAGAGTTAGTGTCCATTTAGCAGAGAAGATAGCATTCAAAGACACTGCTCTGACATTTAATTAGATAATAAAAACTAAAAATAAGAGATATTTAGGGAGATTTGTTTTCTTTCAATGGATTTAACTAGAAGTAAGCAATATTTGTGAGACAGTTGTTTTGGTTAACAGAAAATATTAATTAGTAATAATGTAAGCAATATTTATGAGACAGTTGTTTTGGTTAACAGAATATTAATTGGTAATAATGTCCAGTTCACCATGATGAGAAAGGTAGGGACTACCAACAGAATACATGGTTAGAATGTATCGATGTTGTATGCAGGTAATATTCTACACAGGCTGGGGTTTAGATAACTGAAAGAAAGACAGAGAGAAAGAAAGAAAAGAAAATGGTGTTGTTACATCAGCCTAAGCTTCTGAGGAACAGCAGCACTGAGCAAAGTCTTGCTATACTGTAAAACCTGTCTGAACATAAAGGCTTTACTGAATGTGCAGACCGAGCCACATTTTTCCAAGTCTTTTTTTAGCCAAGTGGAAGTAAATGATGCACTTCCTCTTCTAGGGGCAAGTGGAGATTAAACACTGTGTCTAACATCAGCAAGTTAATGCCTCCTAACAAAGGGATCATGCCAGCTCAAAAGCTCGACTAACTGCAACACCGGTGTTGATCTAATAAAAGGTATTACATCACATCTGTGTTTCAGTGTCTTGATGTTTCCTTTTTTATTAGAATTCCCCTCTGTGCTTTACCTGGTATTCATATTAAGGTGCTACTACAGTGTCTCTGTAATTTGTCTAATCCCTATATCTTTCTTTAGGTTGTTTCACCAATTGCCCCTGCCACCTGATTTAATTTCCACTGAAACACTTTCATGTGTTAAAAATATGTATATTCAGCAGTCTGCATTTAATTCATTCAGCATACTCCCTGGGGATATTTGATAGAGGCAAACCCCTTGGGTCTGTTTTTCACTGATGACAGTGGACTGGAAATTCATTTTGAATGGCTTCTTCAAAGAGCTAACTTCAGTATCTGTAAAGTGTGTTGTGTTTGTACTGTCTAACTATTGGTCTTCTTATATCCTGCCCATTTACTACATCACTTGCCAGACACAGTTCCACTTTTCCAAATCAACATCCTGGAGATTTGCATCTTTGCTTCGATGCAGTTTGACTGTTTTCCTGGGTTTATTTTACACTTTACCTCATGATGGGTACACGTCACCCATAGATATAATTTTAAATATGAAACTTTTTTCAGTTAGGAGATTAATACACCCAAGTGCTGTTAATTATAATACAATTAAATGCATTTATTTACTTAAAAACTGGGTGGCCAAAAGGTTTGTATCTTCAAAATCAGACCTTTCTACTATAAAAATAATGACAGAATAAAACTACTTTCTCTTAGAAAGGATAGCAATGCTGGAGTTTGATGAGTTACTTACTTAGGACTACAGCAACAGCACAACAAAGTGTGCATTAAAGTCTAATTCCCTCTATGAAAACTGCATGGAACATGATTTTGTAAAAAACAAAATCCAAAGTAGACTTATTTTGGGGAAACGTGAGATAATCAGCCTGAGACAAATGTCAGATTATAATGAATTCCCTCACCATCTCAGTGAAGAGGAACCAGGTATCAGACTATGAGCGCTATTGGGCTGGTTCAGCGAGAAGCTATGTAAAATATGGACTTAAAAGAACAAAACGAATGCTACCAACCTGTAACATAGCCACAGCACACATACACCAGTTAATGTCTAGCATATTTAGATTAAACAGTAAGACAACCTCATTTTTAATATCTGACATATTTAAACAATAACACTACCTCATTTTTAATATCTGACATATTTATATTAAACAATAACACTACCTCATTTTTAATATATGACATATTTAGATTAAACAATAATATTATCTCAGTTTTAATATCTGACATATTTAGATTAAACAATAACACCACCTCATTTTTAACATCTGAAGTATTTAGATTAAACAATAGCACCACCTCATTTTTAATATCTGACATATTTATATTAAACAATAACACCACCTCATTTTCAATATCTGACATATTTAGATTAAACAATATTATCTAATTTTTAATATCTGACATATTTAGATTAAAAATACCCTCATTTTAATATCTGACATATTTAAACAATAACACTACCTCATTTTTAATATCTGACATATTTAGATTAAACAATAACACTACCTCATTTTAATATCTGACATATTATTTTAAACAGTAACATTATCCTGTTTTTAATATCTGACATATTTATATTAAACAGTAATACCACCTAATTTTTAATATCTGACATATTTAGATTAAACAATAACACCACCTCATTTTCAACATCTGACATATTTATATTAAACAGTAACACCACCTCATTTTTGTAATAACCCTTATTCCTTCTCCCATAGTTTTGCCCAAAAGAGGAATGGGAACCCACTTATTTTTCTCCGTTTACTCTTTTTCTTTGATCATCTCTCTTATAAAATGAACTTTTCTGTTACCCTTGCCTTTGGTTCACTGTACTGCTCTGTAGGTTGTTATTCTGTTGTCAAGTAAAGTCATCACTCTGCTTCTCCCTTGTTTGGTTACTGACATTGTATAAGGAATACCGTGCCTGAACAGGGTTTCAGTACAGACTGGTATAACGGCTTTCACTAAAACCAGACTTACTAGTAACTTGTCACAGCAGGGGAAAGATGCCAAAGCTGAGAGTATTAGAACCAAAAAAGAAAGCTACAGCCTGCTTTGTAGTATATGTTTTTCCTCAGCAGTAGAGAGGAGCAGGAGCGGCCTTAGGTCAGCTGGTGCCCTAGGCAAAAGGACTCCATGGCGCCCCCCACCACACCACCTGGTGCCCCCATCCTGGTCTATCTACACCAAATAAATACTGGAAAAGTGCCCCTACTAGAGTGGCGCCCTACGTGGCCACCTAGTTGGCCTATGCCTAAGGCCGCCTATGGAGAGGAGTTCTCAACCATATGTATAAAAAGATCTACAGAGACAATTAAATTGGTCTGTGGGCACTTAATGATACAATGGAGTGGCATTCTCTTCATTGGATAAATGTTATCCATGTAATCAACATATTGCCTGATGCCATTTATAGGAAACTAGATTGTCTGAAGAATTTATTTATTTAGTTTTTCTTTTTTCTACTTGTGCTTGACAAGAAAGGAGGTGTGTCTATGGGAAGAGTTAGCTGGCTTCTCACTATAATTTATTTATTTATTTATGTATTTACCGGGAAATTCCAACTGGACACAGATCCTTTTTCAGTGGACGCCTGGGGAGAAAAGCTCCACAGGACAATAAATGAGTAGCAGAGTACATGAAAAATGACTGAATGTACATACAATAGCAAATAATACATACTGCAGCAAACATTATCTATACATACAATATGAAACATAGTAATGAACAGATATACCAACATCTAGCTAATGGCTAGTAATAAAGGTAGGATGTATATACAGATAGTACTAAGCCCAAACAGATACTGTTCTAAACTCATATACCTAAATCTTATAGACAAATATTGCACTAAACTCAAGCAGATATAAAGCAGAAGCTCCACACGAAGGTGGAACAAGCTAGAAGGCCTAATGGGATGGAAGGGGAAGACACAGGAGTAAGAGAGGAGATAGAGTGAGTAGTATATGTGGCAGTGAGAGGAAGCTATGTGCAAGTCAGTTGGATATGTGTTTGGAGTTTAGATGAAGTGAGGTAGTTAAGCATGTTATAACAGGTCTGAGAGATTGTGTGAGGAAGGAAGGGAAGGGTAAAGGGTGAGCCAAAGCCTGCAGAGGAAGGAATGCAATGATCAGATGGTCTGATGCACGGTGGCTAGGGGAGGGGAGAGGAAGGGGAGGTAAAAGGAGGGTTACTAGTCGGGATTGGTGCATGGGTATAACCAGAGACTTTTTAAGTGAGTTTTTAGTGCAGTCTTGAAGTAATTGCAAGAAGGTAGTGTGGTTATGGGGGGGGGGGGGGCTGTTGTTCTATAATCTAGATATGACACAGGAGAATAGTGCTTCTTCCTCTGAGTTCTTGGGTTTGGTCACTAGAAGTAGATTTTTGCTGCTGAGGCATAGAGGTGCAGTGGAGCAGTAGGGCTGGAGAAGGTTTATAAGGGATGGGACTTTAAGAGGATGGTTTACTAACTTTTGGGCAAAGGAGAGTTGATTCAGGTAAAGAAGTTGAGGGAGTTCAAGCCAGTCAAGTTCTCTAAGTGACATACAGTGGTGGCTGCGATAAGATGCACCAGTGACAAACTTAGCAATTTTATTGTAGCAAGTCTTGAGCTTGTTTAGGTCTGTTTGTCTAAGGCAGGCAAGTATAAGAGAGCCATAGAGTAAAGTGGAGATTAGGTAGGAATTGGCAGCAGAAATTCTGGCTGTTTTGGTGAGGAATTGTTTGTTTCTGTACAATGCACCCAGTTTTTGTGAACCTTTTTTATGGGAAGAGACATGTGAGTGTCAAATCTAAGATTGTTATCAGTCTCAACACCAAGTAGTTTGGTGTGTTCTGTTGGGGAGATGACAGTATTGTCTTTAGCTAGGATATTAAAGTGGGGGATAACTGGGTTCGATTTAGTGGGTTGGAAGATAAGGAGTTTAGTCTTGCTCGAGTTGAGTAATAACTAGGCATTAGATAGCCAACTTTCTACAGATGAAAAGGCTTCCTGTGTGATCTTGTGAAGTTCAGGTTTAGTTGGGGCTGAGCAGATGAGGCTGGAGTCATCTGCATACTGTATAAGAGAAACATGCTTGGTGGCTGTGAATAGATCATTCATAACTGTAAAGGTAGGCATGAAACTTGTGTAATCATAAATTTAAAAATTCAAGCTGAGCAATAAGCATTTCAAGAAATGTCACCACCACAGATTATCACATTTCTGTTGCTGGACATACAGTATAAGATAAATACATAAGTGGAACAATGTTCACTAATTAGCGTGCATAATATGCTCATATTACTGGCTAATATCTTCCATTTTGTGCTTCCTCCCCAATATCTATTCATCATCTTTTTCATTGCTGCCAGTTTACGCTGTCTGCTTTGCCCTACTTAATCTGTTTATATTGCATCAAATAGTTGACATATTCTACTGACTGCACTTATCTGTTTACTATCTATTTGAAACTTTATACTCTCTGTGGGCACTTTTATTTCATATGTCTGTTTATTACATATCTATTAGCTGACACTGTCTTCCACCTGTTTATTTCAGCTGTGTGCTTATCTATTTAATTCTGGTTACATGCTGTACAGATTTTTGTCTTGCTTGTTTCCCTGGTCTACCTCAAATCAAAATAAAAACAACCTGGATGTGCTTTTCTTGTCAGGAGATGGATACAGTACAAAGAGAATCCTACAAAAATGTCTCTTGGTGTCTGGTCAAGAAAAATACACAAGCAGTAATGCCTGTCAGGGTGTGTGTTCATGCACAATTAATGCCTGTCCCAGGGTACACACCTGGAACTCCTGAAGGGCATTAATTACACATTAACACACACCCTGGAGTACATTATTGTGCTTAGAGAATGGGTTGTCTGTAAAATTGTTGTGCTTTACTTATTTTTTAAAGTACTATATTATTTTTTATATATATTTTTGATGTAAAATAGTTCCTTCGCCTAATGTTTCCAACTTGCTGTAGTACATGTTAATGGTGTTGGAGGCAGCATTTTATATCACAAATGTATAAAAACATATGCTGAAGTAAGAGGTCGACAGCATACCTCTGAACCTCTTGGAACAAGAAATCTGGATAAAGCCACAAATAATGGGGAACAAAGGGCCAAAAATAGGGACATTTTTTAAATATTGCTTTTACAAACATAGAAAGTTGATAGAATAAGAGGTTTTGCATTACCATGCATTTTCTGAAGGGAATGAAGTTTGAAATTCAAATGCCTGTCATTATTTTCTGACTTCAGTTCTCAATGCTTTGCCAGCAGTTTATGAGAAAACCAAAATTTTATGAGGAACATACCAAAAATATGAGGCAAAAATCTGGACATTCTGCCAAAATCTGTATAGTTGAGAGCTAGGAAAAACTATTAAATGTCCAGGCCATTGCAACTGCAATTCCACCATGGTTGTTTATCTAGCAACATGTTCAGTATGTCATGCATTCTATATAGGGAAAACTATTAGAAGACTAAAAACACGTGTTATTGAACATCTTAGTGATATAAAAAGACACAAGACTACCAACATGTTATTTAATCATAGTATTAACTGTACTAATTTTAAACGTTTTTTATTTTTTGTCATTGACAAAGTATCTGTTAACGTACACACAGGTGGAGATGTAAAAAATTTACTTGAAGCCAAAGAATGTTTATGGCAGCTTAGGTTGAACGCCAGCAAATGGCCTGGTCTTAATGAACAAATTTCCATTTCTAGCATACTCAAACTTCGATCACATTTTGTATGAATTAAATAATTGATTTATTTTGTATTCATATTTTAAATTTTAAAATTCCTGAACACACACACATTCAGTTTTTATATATTGTTTTTTTAAACACATTTTATTATATTAAAAGACATTTATACTATTTATTATTTTTTGAGATAACACAAAATATTATACTAATGATATACAATAGTTATTTAATATATTTAACATATTTATTTATTTATATAACAGTAGAATTACTTGTTTAAATATTAATTCTCATATGTATTTAACATTAAGTAGACTACTACAAATTATTTAAATTATTTTTAACACTACCAGCATTTTGATCAACAGTATATTTTGTTATATTTTAAGACTTCATTGATGTTTGGTTTTTATTTTTATCATACACAAGTATCTAATATTTACAAATACAAATATCTATTATACAAACATTTTAGTTGTAAGAAATTCACAAGTGGTTTTATGTACCTTTAAGATACACACGTTCTGTTTTTTTTTTTTTTAATTGATTAATTATTTGATTGATGCTATTGTAACAGTATTTAAGGGATGACTAGCAACTTTTAATTGTACTCTGATGATGCCCCAATTAATGGGTGAAAGCGCTTAGTATCGTTGGTTCGCAGGTTGTGGATTTTATGTTTCTTGTTGGTTTCGTATTTCGTTTTTCAAATTAAAGTATTTTTACAAAGACCGGGACTCAAGGTTGCTGTTCATTTCAGCTTACTGGTTTATTCAGCAATAGTTGAGAGCTATGATTAGGTATGTAGACATCTTTGCTGCTGCTGGTGCTGTCAGGGATCACTCTCACTCTTCACTCTCTCTCACTCACACAGTCTTTCCTGTTTTCATACACGCATACTCTCTCACTCGCAGACACACACACACACACACACACACACACACACACACACACACACACACACACACACACACACACACTGATATTTTAAGTTTCTTTTCTTGTTTAGTTTACACTTGCAAAACAGCAAAAGTGCTGCTTACAGAGTGTAAAATAACGGCTCAGTTAATCTCACTGTACATTAAGCAGGAATGGCAAAGGTTGTCTAGGTTATCTGATTTGAGTGGTGTCTATAATGTTCCCTTTAAGTGTATTTTCAGAAGGGGTCTTAACATTAAAGATTTAATGGAAAGGAACCCTAAGGTGGTTTGTAATCGGAACAAAATGGGCACATACAAGTGTGGTTTATGCCCACAATGTGCTTATATACTCCATAGTGACAATGTTTTGGTTGAGGCCAGAGACAAGTATATTACTAGTATGACCTACAACACTTGTGATTCAATAGGGTTGGTTTACATTAAGATGTGCAATAGGTGCTTGGCATTTTACATAGGTAAAACAGAAAGAAAATTAACTAAAAGGATTTACGAGCACATTAATGACATATGTAATAGGCATTTGAGAAGTGCCTATAACAAGCACACCATTGATTGCCCCAAGGCCAAGTTTTTATTTTTTGTGCTAGAGGAAATTCCTATAGACACCAGAGATGGTTTGTGGCGAAACTAGGATAGAATACCAAGAGGTCTATTGGCATATTATTTTGGAGACCAACAGACCCCCGAGTTTGAATGCAAAAGTGTCCCTTGTTCCAGTATTGAAGTTAAGAGCAGCAAAACTTTAGGTTAATCACTTTCACAGTATTTTGTTAGTTTAAAAATGTGTTATTTAACATTTTGTAAATTTATTAAACAATATTTTAAGGTATTTTTATACCTATTTTATACATCCATCAGTTTTTATCCACCTTCCTTTACTTGCCTTTAATGTGGTGTATTGTATTTTTAGTGGTATTTAATTCAATTGCGTTTTTATTTATGTTAGTAGATGGTGTTATTTGTCTATACTCACAACCATTACAATTGGAATTTATTATACTGTTTAATTGGTTTACAATGTAAAGATTTAGTTTCATGAAAAAGTTTAGAAGGGATTTTAATTTCAGGAATTATAGATTTATTCAAACCATATATGTACTAAATGCTGAGTATTTTTATTGTGATTTTATTTTGATTTTTTTTTTTTTAGTATTTTAAAATAGGGTTTAATGAGCAATGTTTTTATTGAATTATAACAGGGTCTTCTTTTAGTTAATTTATTGTTCTTTATGATTGGTAGTTGCTGGGGAAGGATACATTAATTCTATTCATGTTTTATACATCTGATGAAGTCTTTGACAAAAACGTGGTGAACTGTTAAGCTTTTTGTCACACTTTTGCTTGTGTAAACAAACGTTATCTGTTGGAGTTAGCTCGATGTGGCTTGGTGCTTGTGCTTGTTTAAAAGTTTCTCCTTTTGGGATTGTTTGTATATATATATATATATATATATATATATATATATATATATATATATATATATATGTGTGTGTGTGTGTGTATAAAATCTATATATTATAGCAGTGCAAAACATTTGTTACAGATTTACAGAGCCTACTATAATAACTCATTCATAGGGCTTTTTTGTGTGCTTCCAGTTAACACCCATGGCTGTTTGTGGTGTCCAGACATTTTTGGGGGTTGGCTTCCTTAACTTAAGCGACTTATCAATTAATAACAGGCAGCAAAAGAAAGGGCCATCTGTCATCTTCCCTATTAAACCTGTTTTGTGGTCACCTAATAATCTTCTACTTTCAAGGATTACTTTAAAGACAAATATTTACTGTCTGCTGATCTTATTAACAATCACAATTGGTGTAGTTCACCAGTAACATTGTGACTGAGGCTGTTGCCTACGGCATTGAATTTTACTCCCTCAAGCATCCATAGCAACCTGGCATAAGCCTAATGACAAGTTTACAACTAAGCCAATATGATGGAACTACCATAGCAACAAACACTATAATAATAAAAAAATCCATGTCATCATTATAAAAGGGATTTAAAAGTCGTAAGTAAGTCTCAAACTTACTATTAGGAAATGTAAGGCCAGCTCTGATCTTAGCATTGAAACTAATTAAAAAGACAGTCACAAGGCCTTCTTCAGCTATATTAGGAAATGTAGAAGTAATCTACAGATCTGTACTGAACTAATAGTACCACCTTTTCCCACTTCAAGAACATTGTTAAAACAATTGTGGACAAATTATCTTCCAACATGAACTACCACATAGGCGGAAGTCTACTTAACACTGAAAGTGTGATAAGAGACCTTGGGACACAGGTGGACAGTAGTCTCTCCTTTGATAATCACATCGCCACAGTAGTCAGGAAATCCTTCTACGTGGCACACCTCATCACAAAAGGTTTCTCATCCAGGAAAAAAAAGGTCATTGTTCCCCTCTACTCATCACTCATTAGACCCATTATAGAGTACAATGCCCCTTTTGGTATGCACCTCACAAGACATCTACAACAACTGGAAAGGCCACAGAAATACCTCACAAAGGGGACTACTGGCCTCAAACAGATACCCTACGCAGACTGTCTAAAAAAACTTCAGCTTTACTCTGTTGCATATCACCTACTTAGAGGCGAACTCTGCCTAACATACAAAGCTATGTCAAACCCAGAGCTGTTGGACATGCTCCACTTAAAGAAATCCCAATCCCTCCGAGCTACACGCTCTAGGGACCTAAACCTTGTCACCACAATAAACACAACATGCTAGAGGGATAGTTTCCTGTCACAGAGACTTCCCATACTCTGGAACAAACTACCTGTATATATCAAACAAAGCTCCTCATTAGCACTCTTCAAGAAAAATCTTGATGATTGGATGGGAGATAGGAAATTCACCCCGGGGATCACTTCTGTGGCTCTGCTTGACAGGGGCACAGGAAAATAATTTTCTTGGGTGACAAAAGCCAGGGTACCATTTGGCTAGGCTTATATAGGCCCTAGGGCCAATAGCTTAGTACTTACCTATGAACCTATAAATCTGTCTTCTGCACACACATATTAATTATACTGTGCTTATCTTTCAAAACCCTATTGCTTCGCCATTAAATTCTACTGAAAGTTATATTTGCAAACAAGTAAAAGTGAAATATTATTTCCAATTTTATTTGACTAAAACTTTTAAGTAGAGAACGTCAGAGAATAGCATTTCAAATGCTTTCTGGAGCAGTAAGCTATATTAATACTATCATGAGTAGAGGATGTGTTGTGACTTAGTAGAAAAATCTTTCCATCACAAATCTAAGGTCAAATACTGCTATCAACATGGCATTTGCCTTTTCATGATGTGCCTGTGCATATTGGCTACATTTCTCCTCCCCTAAACAAGCTAGTTGATTGAATACACAGAACTGACCATTTTATTCTCCCTTGTTCCTCCTTCAATCCTCAAACATTTCCACAGTGACAGGAGACTAGCCCTGCCACAGTAATTCATTCACACCCCTCACTCACACAGACACTCTCACCTATGGCCAATTTAGAGTTTCCAATCCACCTACTGCATGTCTTTGGTTTGTGGGAGGAAACCCACATGACCACAAGGAGGACATGCAGGCTTGGCACAGAAGATACTCCAATCGAGAATTGAACTTGAGAACCACTTGCTGTAAGGCGACAACACTAACCTCTGCACCACCGCAGCTTTGCTACTGAGACTAGAGAATTGGCTGAAAATGGTCTAAGGACCAGCCCATTCACCCAATTTGCAACCGACAAATAAATAAACAAGTAAATAATGCATGGTACAGTTCTTTCTCTGTCTATCTGTGGCTGTCTCTCTGTCTGTCTGTCTCTCTATAAATTGTACTGCACACGAGGCAGACTTGCTAAGTAATATTGACAAGTACTGCTTCTTCATTAAACATTTTCCCAAGTTATATTTTCAGGCTTGATAAAATTAAATATTGCCATTGCTTATACTTTGCCATAATGTCTTCATGTCTGGCATCACAGAATAGCACTTGATAGCCAAACAGCATTGCTTTATTTTGATTCCCAATTAAGCAGTGACCCAAATTATATATTTACAAACATCACTCATCACAGAATATTATGTAACTTACTTTTATGGTGCAATATATTACTTGTCCATTAAATAGTGCACTAAATGGCATTTGCCAATGCCAGACATCCCAGACTAAACATGCTTTTAAGTCAAACTGAAACATGAAGGATAAATCAGTACAATCCATATGTGTGTGAAAAACACAAAAATAACTTATTTTAAGTTAATTCTACCACGAAACACGCATAACTTTTAGACAGCAATCACTACGGTGTTCTGATAGGATTGTTGTGGAAAATGTAAGCCCCGCATCTGGTATCCTTAGAACAGTGAATCTAATCATGAAAAAAGGGGTATGCTTACTAAGTACGACACTGTGATACCTTGGATTATTCCCCTTGCTCCAAGGTACAACAATCTCATAGTTTATATGACTTGCAGGTAGTGCTGTGGCAATAGTCTTCAATGTTACAGCTTTAATGGCAATATAAAGTTCAATTATATTCTGTTTTCTTTTTAAGTCACACCTTGTCTTCATAGTTCCATGACTTATAACTGCAAATTTTACACTTATGAGGGACACCTTTCTGTATGATGGGCACCTTTCTCTGTGGTAAATGCATGCTTCAAGAGAAATGTTACAATTGGTGAGCTGCTGCCATATGCATTTATCAAGGACTAACAATCCTGCCCTGTCACAGACCTGATAGGATCCACAAAAGGATTGACTCAAATGTCAGTAACCAAACATTCAGAATGGTAGAGCTACAGGTGGCAGCAGTAAAATTCTCCAATTATGATTTGCTTGGAGCACAAGATACCAAGGAACACATAGGAAATCAGTTTGTGTCAACAGTGATTTCTTTGTTTTGTGAGATCACTCCTTTCTTCAAGTTGGTGCAACCATGGAGTTAGTATATGTAACTTCAGAGGGTGTGTGTGTGTGTGTGTGTGTGTGGGGGGGGCTTCCCTTACGGAGTGCAGATACTTTCTCCTGCAAAAATAAAAAAAAAAAAAAATAGTTGAAGTTACATTTCTCAGCCATTTGAGTTTCAGACATTAATTGTTGACAGTTTACTTCCTCTGCTTTCTGGCATAGGGGTAGTGGTGTCTATACTAGTAGACATTCAAAATACCTTTCACAACTCTTATGTCCGGTATCAGGAAATAAACTAACATATGACAAAACTGCAGGCAGTAAGGGAGAGATGAGCTGCAGTGCTTGAGCATGTTATAAACAGTTAATATGGAAACACAGTTCAGATAGTTCAAATAGCTACAGAATGTGTAGTTTTTCCCTCCTTGCCCTTGCATCTGCTTGCCTCCCTCTTTTATTTGCCTTAGAAATCGTTGCAATTTTAGGATGGAAGAAAATGAAGAACGTAGCTTGCAGGAGCAGTTTCAGACTTGACTTACCAGGTCATATCCTGTAACCCTTGTAGGATGTCAGAATGCAGGAGAGAATGGCATACAACTGAGTCAGGTATCTCTGATGTTCTCCCTATTAACGGAGCATATGCTGACACCATGATGATCATTTTAAAATCAGAAACTGGGAGGGCACCAGTATTAGGTTCAACATGTTCTGTGAGGAAAGATGTATATTTGTAATAGAGGAGATGAAACTGGAGAAACACAGGATGAGAAAAGTCTTTTCCCAAAATAAATCTGTTTTTTGCTGTTGGCATTTTAGCTTCAGTTCAGTGTGTTGATGCTGATGGTTTCAATTAACTCTACTTGTGGCATCTTTATTCACTTCTGTTCTACATCTTTTCAAAGGATATGTAAGCCAGAGGTGAAATATTGTTGCAGCAGCACATGACTGTTACAGCAAGGACCGGTTACATTTCATGTCCTTTATATTGTTCTGTAGTAGAAAGAAATCCGTGTAGTAATTTTACCACTTTGTGTGGTAATGCAGTACTTACCCTAGCAATTGTAACTGTCACTAAAAAGAAGTTTATCCTTGCTACATAGCTGTAAATGATGTAACAAAAATAAATAAATTAAATCACAAGTGGTGGTGCCACCTCACACCATGAGATTATCTGGTTTGATTCTTGGTTGAGGTGCCTTTGTGCAGAGACTGTGTATCCTTCCTGTGTCCACATGGATTTTCTCTGAGTGCTCCATTTTTTTACTGCCTTCCAAAGACATGCAGTGAGAGAATCAGCATTGTCCAGTTTACCCAGAGGTGTGTGTGTAATGTGTGAACAAAGCTGTGAACTCTGTACTATATCAGCAGCATATTACAAAGAAGTTTCAATGCTTTACACTTACTGACAGCCAGGATGGGCTGCTGCTTCCTCTTGACCCCGTAAGGACCTATGAAGTATGTTATTGGAGAATGGATGGATGGACCTTCCAACCATTTAGCATAGCACATCTGGAGATAACCTAACATAATGTGGGGGGGGGGGGGGTCAAAGGCCTAAAAATCATAATAGATTTTAAATATTTCTCTTATAAACATAAAAAGTTAAATAACAGGATTTATGTTAGCATACATTTTCTGAAGGATATGAAGTCTGAAACTCAAATGTTGTCATTATTTAGTGACTTTAGCCCTCAACAGTTTGCTAGAAAACTATAAATTTTATGAGGAACAAACAAAAATGATGTGAACAGCTGAGTGGTATGAAGGATGGATGGATAGTTTGTTAGGTGAGTGGATGGGTGGATGGATGGATGGATGGATGGATGGTTGGATGGATGGATGGATGGATGGATGGATGGATAGACTGATGGGTGGGTGGATGGATGGATGGATGGATAGACTGATGGGTGGGTATATTCTCAACCTGATCAGAGAATAATAATGTTTGTAGGTGCCAAGGCTTTTGAGTAACTAACCACTTTGAACAATGTTACTATTTTTTGTTTTTAAGGTCAGCTAAACTTAAACTTCAAGGCCAGTCTGCGGCTTTGCATTTTCATAGCAGTAATTCTCTGAAGAGCTGGGCTAGGTGGATATGCAAATCTCAGACTTGCAGAATGAATATGTAAATGTGGACACCCTTTTTTAAATATACCTCCCTATCGCAAAACCATAATATGCTTAAGGCATAAGCAATGGGTGTCAGTTGATACGCACATAAGGGACGTTGCACGTTTGCATATCAGTAGGATTCATAGAGATAGCTCATTTGCATAAAAATGTGTAAATGGCCCTGAATTTATGAAAGTAAGCTGCAGTTTTACAGAAGAATGTGGAGATGCCATGAGAAGGGAAAAGGTTTCACTTTGTGCCAGGGACATGCTTGTGCATACATAGACAGACTACTGAAGGGTCTCTAGGGGAAATGTTACATTTTGATATCAGGGACATTCTTGTGCATATACGGGCAGACAGTTGAAGACGTCATTGGTGGAAATGTTTAATTTAGATGTCAGGGACATGCTTTTGCATACACACATTACTGAAGGGGTCACCAAGGGAAATTTTTCATTGTGGTAATTGTATATACTTGGACATACTGCTGAAAGGATAGGTGGTGAAATGTTTAATTTTGGTGCTTCTGCATACTTGGACATATTGCTGAAGGGATTGGTGCGGAAATGTTTCTTTTTGGTGCTTGCGCATATCTGGACATATTACTACAGGGATTGGTTGGGAAATGTTTCATTTTGGTGCTCGTGCATACTTGGACATACTTTTGAAGGGATCGGTGGGGAAGTGTTGCACTTTGGTGGTTGTACATACTTGGGCATACTGCTGAAGGAATTGGTGGGGTTAGTGATTCATTTTGGTTCTTGTGCACACTTGGACGAACTATTAAAGGGATGGTTGGGGGCAAGTTTGTGGATTACAACTCTGATATGAAAGGCAAAGCACTGCATTTAACTAGGGATGTGAGTTCTACATAGATACTGGACAATGAATTGCAAAAACACCTCATTAGCATATGCCGCTGTACAAATACGATAACCACATCGCCACAACAGTTAGGAAATCCTTCTACATGGCACACCTCATCACTAAGGGCTTTTCATCCAGAAAAAAAGAGGTCATTGTCCCACTGTACTCATCCCTCATTAGACCCATTATAGAATACAATGCCCCATTTGGTATGTACCTCTCAAGACATCTGCAACAACTGGAAAGGCCGCAGAAATACCTCACTAAAAGAATCACAGGCCTAAAGCAGATGCCCTATGCTGACCACCTTAAAAAACTCCAGCTATACTCTGTCACATATTGTCTACTCAGAGGCGATCTCTGCTTAACATACAAGGCCATGTCAAACCCAGAGCTGTTGGACATGCTACACTTAAAGAAATCCCAATCCCTCAGAGCCACACGTGCCAGGGATATAAACCTTGTCATCACAATAAACAAAACATTCTGGAGGGATAGGTTCCTGACCCAGAGGCTCCCCAGACTCTGGAATAGATTGCCCATACATATCAAGCAGAGTGCCTCTTTGTCCCTCTTCAAAAGGAACCTTGACGATTGGATGGGAGAAAGGAAATTCACCCCAGGGATCACGTCAGTCACCCTGCTAGACAGGGGTCCAGGGAAGTAAATAGTGTGGGAAGAAATAACCAGAGAAATGTTATGGCTGGGCTTGTATAGGCCCAAGGGCTGATAGCCTAGTACCAACCTATGAACCTATGAAAATTTGTCATTTGCATCTCATTAGACTTAAGGCCTTTCACATTAGCGTAAATGGTCCCTTTGAATCTCGCATTTCCTACATTCATTCATAAACATTAGGTATACCCCTAATGTGTTTGCACAAATGACTATGAATATCAGGCCAAATATGCGTTTCTAAGCTATTATTATTTCAGAAATTGGTTTATATTTTTTCTACACTTCAATCTTTACTGATAATTGTAGTGAATTTAGTGGGCAGTACCTCATGAACAAAATAATGATGATTTAGTAAACATTTAACTTAGTAAAATGAGCATGTGTATTGCTGACAGAATGCACTTGAATTTCATAATGATAACTCAGTAATATGCAGGTTAGGAATCCTGAAAAAGCTTTCTAACAGTGTATTAAAACAACATATCAACAAAATGAGAACTAGAATTTACAAGGCAGCCTCCAAGGGAAGCAGCCTTTGACAGAAACATTTCTCTGTTAGAATCCCCAGTATAAGCACTATTTTTCTCAGAAAACTGTGCAGCAATATGCTGTCTACAAAACTGAATAGTGGCTTTATTTATCTTTTATACATCCTAAAGTCACACTGCAGTTTGTTAACCCTTTCCTTCCAGTAACTATTTGACAGCAACATTATCAACTCTATTAGTAATTATGAGTGGTGAAAGCTAACAGAGGAGACACTCCTTGTAAAGTTCCTAAGCCTTGTGTTATGATGTAAACAAGAATGAGGTAGAAATTGAGATGATTGAAGGTACTGTCAGCCATGCCAGGAGAAGTAAGGCAGTACATGTGTAACATATGCAAGTATAAGCTTGCTGGAAATTTGTAAAGAATTAAATGTCATGTTTGTATCAAACTGATTTGTACAGATGCTTATATTTAAAAATGTATGTGTAAAGTTGCATTGTTAAAGTGCATCAACAGTGTGCCCTGCTGGAAAGAAAAGAAATGTACATGTATTATTGTAACTGAATTAAATGTATATGTTTTGACAGAGGATGCTGGAAGAGAAGTGGTTAATCTCAAACTTCAAAAATAGTAATAAAATTAAACTAATAGGCCTAAACCATAAAGATGTTATCCCAAAGTTTTGAATGGAGCCAGAGATGCAATGTCTGTGGTAGAGAATGGTTTATTAGTTCCTGTAGGAGGAAGGGAAGTGTTTTATGGATTTATTAAACTTCCAGCAGACACACCAGATCTAAGCAATGCTCTTGTGTGTGTATTATTGACATATAGGTGATAAAATCCTGGTAGCTTCTAGTGATGGGGTATAGTACAGGAAACAGAGTCAGATGACCAGATTTGTGTGATGCAATTCTGTTAGCTAAAAAGAATATTTAGATATTGGTAGGAGATTACTCTCAGTATTCTGTAATTTGTCTTTGATCAGACAACAAGGACTACTCACCCACTTCATCTTGCTTTGCACTAGTAAGAGATCAAGGATAGTAATTCTTTAAATCAGTTAGGAAAATATAGTGATATTGGTTAAGTATTGTTTTTCTGTAACTGTGTTAGACTTTCCAGCTGTGTTATTTGTAATATTTCATGTGAATAAAACTCTGGTGTTTACAGTAACTAGATATTTAGTATTTTCATGTTCTTTTATTTTTGTTATTAAATATGTTTAAACCTCATTGTGGCTGGTCCTTTCAGAAAAAAATATTTAAGTTTTGAGAGTATTTACATACATTTATTTAGGGATAACTGTTGCCAACCCTGAAGCCTTGCTGTTTGGTCAACATTACCATTTGTATTAAGTTTACTCAGTATAATTGGATACCCTTTTAAGAGCCTTATAGTAACTCACTGTTGGCAGTGAATCTACCTTATAGTCTTGGCAAAGTTAGTGGAGCAGGTAATCTGTGCCAGCATTTCCCAGGTGTGTGTGTGTGTGTGTGTGTGTGTGTGTGTGTGTGTGTGTGTGTGTGTGTGTGTGGGTGTGGGTGTGTATGTGTGTGTTAAATCTTAAAGATTGGGTGTGTCAGCTACTTAGAGCAGGGACACGAAGCACTAGTTTCACAGAGAGGGTGCTGTAGGGCTTGACTTGGACATGCAGCTGAGGATCTAGCCCTACAGCTGTGCCGGTGAGAAGTCTTATTGGGGACCCAGAGGGAGATAGAGAAATCCAGACCCCAGGCTGACTGTGTTCCCTGTGTGCTCTTAAGGAAAATTGTGCTTTATACAGACAGGCTGGCAATTGGAAGTACTGAGTGTAGCCATTTGTTTTCCAAATGAATGTCCCTGTCCAGTGTCAATGGTGTGGATTCAGGCTCCTTGATTACTAGTCCAGAGTGGGGACATCACAGAAATATTATATAAAAGTGTAGTGCAGTGCGTGCTAATGATGTGAAACTGGAAAAAGCTGCTTTTGTTTTATAACTTCTGTACTTGCAAACATTGAGTAAGGGAGGGAATTTTGCCTGAGGATTTTGAAGTTGATTTTCATATTTATACATAAATGACACACTAACAGCTGCATATTGTCCTGCATGATGCAATTATTGTTATTCTATAGATCCACTTTCTACAACTTCTCAGTTCTTTTTATTGACATCATTGAGTGAAAGCTTGAAAGAAAAATATGCTAAGGAAAACATTTGTTCAGAAAAATATGCATTTTATTTGAATGACATTTAGCAGTATAACAATGTTCATGGTCTTCACACACACACACACACACACAGACACACACACACACACACACACACACACACACACACACACACACACACACACACACACACACACACACACACACACACACACTGAATGTACTCCCAGGAACACCAGTTTATGTTACAAATAGACTAAAGAGCTAGAGTCCTGCACATCATTTCTCAGATCACAGAACACTGTTTTATTCACTTTGAACCTGACTTAGCCATTGTAGTGGTACTACAACACTGCCATGAAGAAGTAGATTTACAGACTGTGATGGAAATTACAGCAATTGAAATGGATAATTGGGTTGTGGGAATGAAATCTGTTTTCCTTTTTATTACAGTGCTTTTGGTCAGCACTGCCCATCTGTATTACAAAGGAAAAATTAAGCTAGAAATACATAAGGGAATCCCATTCCATATGGAATGTGGTGCTATCCATGGAATGCATTACTAGGGACAGTGATAGAATAAAGGTCAACAGATGGGGGTTAGTGATACCTGTGAACAGAAGGAGGGTGGACAAGAACAATGAGGGGGAGGAAGGGTGTGAATCCAGGGTCAGCACTCCAACTGGAGCCACAGAGCTTTTTAACAATTTGCCAGACTTTTGGGTCAGGGCCTGTGTTATGTCTCAGTCAAGGTACTTCCATCTCTATGGCTTGTCTTTGTATGAAACCCCATCCTCAGTTGACTGTCTCAACTGTGAAGTTATTCCACTAGGTGGGATTACATTCAAAGATGCCTAGAAGAACTGTTCTTCTTACATAATACAATTTAATCCTGGTAGAATTAATTCTTCTCCTTCCCTTTAGGCAAGCTTCTCAATGATGCCTTGTTTCATGGGAAACCTTAATTTTCATGGCCAATATTTCATGTACAGGAGTCGATGAGCTTTAAGCCTTTGTAGGCATGTAAGTCATGTAATGTATTTTATAGTGACAGTGTGAACCACAGAACTAAGCCACTCTTCATCCTAAAAGTAATATCTGAATTGGTGTTAATAATATTGTTTAACTGCTTAACCCGCAGAATGAGGGGGATAGGATCTTGCACTTCTTTGATGTTCACAATTAGCTCAGATATTACCTGCCAAGCAAAATAAAGTTGTTGCTTCATGCAAAACAAATAGGGCAGACCTTGCTGTAAGCAAACAACATCTAAATAAGTAGCACATGGCATAACATTTTGTTACAAATAACAATGGAAACATTATGAGGGGTCAGTCAGTACTCATTGTATCAGAGCAGCTGCAAACATGGCTGCCTTTTTGAAGAAAGAGCCACATGGACAAAGCACAATGAGCTGGATCTTCAGCTGAAGACCTGGTGTGGGCTTTGCGACTGATGTCCTGCAGAACCTATTATGATCACCTCTTCTTTCTCAGGGCAGCTACTGATTGACTACTCACCTCATGGATAAGGAAATAAACTGCATCAGTAACTCCACTGAAGAATATAGTACAGCTGTGTGAGTAAACTCACCTGTACCTGAAGATATCTGATTAGGATCACTGCTGCTCTGTGGGTTCCCACTCTCCTGTCCCTTATCTCCAGAAAGCCTTGAATAGCCTGCTGTGAGTTGGGAGGAAGCAAGACATGCATGTTTGCAAGTCAGTATGCCACTATACCCCCAAATGGGACCCTAACTTGGGGGGGGGGTCCTAGAATATAATGTCAAGCATTCTCTTTCAGAAAATGTGGAAGAAAAGAAGACAGCTACTTCCCCATCATCAAGGGCTTTACAGGTTGGGAACAAGCGCTAACTATTTTTATGCCTCACAATCAAGCACAGGTTTTGTGTCTATCCAGACAAATGAGGTATTGCATATGGTATGAACAGCTGTACTTTTATAGCTGTGTGACTGCAGAAGTCACAGGTTAAGGGAGGAGACCAGATGTACACTGAAGGTGTCTGAAAGCTCTGGAAGTCAAACCAGCGGGGGAGTATCCAGTTGTGACTTATTTCCAGAGACAGGGCATTATATTGCAGCAGTCACCATACTGCAGCACCCATGATTGTGGTGGCTATACTCACACCCAACTACCCTTTTCAGACATTTTTGTATGTCCTTTGAAACTGTTCTAAAGATACAGCATACAGATACCAGTATTAGAGACATGCAAAATAGCGAGGTAAGTAATTCTCAGTCTTAGCAAAACTGTTACAACGAGCTTTTTATATGCTTTCTATAGTTTCATCAATTTTCTTCGAACCTCAGATTTATATGTTTTATTGAGGAATATTTTTAAAATGCTCATTGCATTCTTAAATGACATTGCAGTAGGCAAAAAATCAGTAACAGAAAAAAACACAACATTCCATGTCAGGTAAAATACATAATAATGCTACTGCATATTTATCATATTATATACTTCTAAATTTCCTAATCAGTCTTCTGTCCTTGACTGGATTCTAGTATCACACCCTCATAAGTTTCACTTCCCTGAAACCTTATCCAATACCCTTACTGACCACTGCCCAATTAAAGTCCTCCATTGTAATCCTCACATGAGTAAACCCCATAATATCAAAGCATGTCGTAAATTGACAAACTATGACTTTAACATACTAAACAGTCAGCTATCAACTGGTCACTCCTCAGACACTTACCCCTTAATGAAGCCGAACTGGAATTTAACGTTTTCCTAAACATACTCAACTCCCTTGTCCCCATACGTAATGTAAGAATAAAAACAGCTATATCCCACTGGTTAACAAACTCTACCTGCTCCCTAATTGCTCCGAGAGATAAAACCTGGAAGCTGTGGGCTAAAACTAAACTCCCCTCCCCACTTCCAACAGTACAGGCACCTACAAAACTTAGCAAAAGAAGCCATCACCAATGATAAGAGAAATTACTATACAAATCATCCTAATTCACATCTTAATAACCCAAAGAAATTCTGGCATACAGTTAATCAAATCATACATCCTAGCAACCCCTCCCCTCCCCAGCCTAGCCCTTCTAACACTCCACTTCAGACTGCTACTAACTTTAACTCCTATTTCATAAACTCCATTAGCAAACTAATCAACCATCCTAATTTCAATACTGATAATACCTCATCTCAAACTCTCTAACATCTCATCACCCTTCTCCATAAAGACATATCCACCAACTACATTAAATCCCTGCTTCTTAAACTTAAAACTTGCTCCTCCCTCAACAGTTGGTCTCCCTCCACTCCTCCTACAGAAAGGAGCAAACTCCATTGCCCTACCCATCTCTATTCTCATCATCTATTCCATTACTGAGGCTGAGGTCCCTGCAGTCTGGAAGAAGTTCTTCACCTTACCTATCCATAAAGGTGGCAGCTCTACCGAACTATCCAGCTTTAGACCCATAGCAATCCTATCACCCCTCTCTAAAAATCTTAGAAAAATGTGTACACAAGCAAGTTCTACAATACCTCATGCAAGAGAATCTAATAACCCCCACCCAACATGGCTTTCACCCTGGCCACAGTACTTCTACTGCCCTCATATCCTTTATTAACACCATCTCTCAAGCCAGAGACCAGAACAAACTAGTCTCTTGCCTCTTTCTTGACCCCTCAAAAGCTTTTGTCACCATATCTCACCTCCTCCTTTTAAACAAACTCTGTGAACTCAACCTATTCTGCTCTACCATATCCTGGTTCTCCAGGTACCTCAGCAATCATTTCCAGTCAGTTAAATGGCTTACTGCTATGTCCCCAGGACTTCCCATAAAGATGGGAGTCCCCCAAGGCTCAATACTGGGCCCTCTAGTCTTTAATATGTTCACCAACCAGTTGTCTATATCCACAACACAGTCATCGATGATACAATACGCTGATGACTCCACAGTCATCACCATAGCCGATACCCTCCCAAATTTACATAAAACAACTCAAAAACCTCCTTTCTGTCTATCAAAAACTGGCTCAACAAGAACCAGCTAATCCTAAATCCCAAGAAGACTAAACTCTTGCTCTTCATCCCAAAAACTATGTATCATCTTAAACCTTCTTTCTCTATCTCTTCTCACAATAACACACCCATCACAGTAGAATCCCATACCAAACTACTTGGGTTCATTATCGATGACCAACTGAAATTTGAGTAGTAAAAATGGGGATTCCAACCACAATAGCCACCAACAACAGAAGAAAAAAGGCTGGAAGGAAGCACACTAGGTCACAAATACCTCCAAGGTTTAATGTCACAGAATAAAAGCAAGCAACACTCCAAAATGCTTATAACACTCCAGATACGTTTTCATTCACAGGAACTTCATCAGAATATTCTGATACTTTTGTATGTCTTTTTTAAAATTTTATTCTGTAATTTTATTGGCTATTTTATGATTAGGGGGATTATTGAATGGGCCTCAGCTATGTAATCTATAATTCTAATGACGTTCCTGTGAACGGAAACGTATTTGGAATGTTATCAGCATTTTGGAGCGTTGCTTGCTTTTATTCTATGACAGTAAACCTTGGAGGAATTTATGACCTATTGTGCTTCCTTCCAGCCTTTTTACTTCTGCTGTTGGCAACTGAAATTTGGCCTACATGTTCTTAGCAACATTAAAAAAAAAACAGCAAAAACTTGGACTCCTCTGCAGGAACAAAAACTTTTTAACCAGTAAAGCCAAGACAGCACTATCCCATGCCTACCTACTACCAACCCTTCTTTATGGCTCCCAACTCCTCACCAACTTACAAACCACACTTCTCTCTAAACTAGAATCCACATACAACAAGGTAGCCACATTTGCTCCTGAACACCCATACTATTCTCACCACTGCTTAGCACTCAGGAAACTAAACTGGTTAGAGCTTCCCATCAAGTTTCTCCTCTCTCATCTACAAATAATTCACTCTGTTATACAGCAGCCCTCTTTCTGTCCCAGCATTGACTCTATCATCTCCCCCTATACCCCACCTAGAACTCTTCAGAGCTCAGAACAACATCTCCTTTTCTATATACAAGACAAAGATTAACATTGGCAAGTACCTCTACAGCTATTCTTCAGCAAGCAGCTGGAATAAACTTCCATTACACATTCAAATTACTACATCTAAACACCAGTTCAAAAATGCAGTAAAAAACACTTAAGAAATACAAGAATATGCCAGTGCAATTATCCCCCTGACTGACCTTACTCCTCCCTCCCTACTTGCCACCTCCGATTTTCACTCCTCTGTCACCCAACTTCCTTTATCTACCAATATAATTCTCTTCACCCTCCTTTTTCATATAGCTTCTCCACCTTGTACCTAGCTATTTTGCTATAGACTCTGACAGACATTTTGTGCCTTACTATGTCTTTCCAGAACATAAATTGTGAATGTATTTATTGTACAATGCTGATATTTGAATCAATATGTCACTCATGTTAAACTAAGCTATTTTTTTTTCTTGTGGGATACTATTGTCAATACCTATGTATCATGTTAGTTTAGTCAAAAAATTAAGTGTCTATGTTTTTTGTGGATCTTTCTCCCTGGTTCTCCACTGAAAAAGGGTTCCAACCCAGCTGGACTAACCCAGTCAACAAATGTAAAATAAATAAAATAAATAAATAAATAAATATTACAGCATTGCAAGCTGGTTGTAATCTATTTTTAAGCTTGCAATTCAGAAGGTTATTAAGGAGTCTAGCTCGTTTTGCCCAGAGCACTTCCTAGTTAAATGATGTGATTGCAGTCACGCAGTAGATAAACAGAAGCTGAATTAATCAAACCCTTTGTTGTCCGAGATTGGTACAGCTCTACCAGCCTTTACTAAAATAGCAAATCACTATTGATAATTGTCAAAGCACCTTACCCATGACCATTGATGCACTGCAGGAAGTTAACTCATGTGTCACACTTACATACCAGTTCAGCACATTGTAAATAATTTTGCATTACTGTCTTTGAAACACATTTATGTAACCAGTTCAGTACATTGGAAACTAACTGTGGACTTAGTATCCAAACATCCTACCTGCATCCGGTTTAATTAACAGAGGTACTGAAGAGTGCTGTTTTCCACAACTAGCACTGAAATCATGTACTTTTTCCCATTTAACATTAACTTTCTATTAAAAAGAACAAAACTAGTGCTAACCTGTGCCTCAATGTCTCTGTGCTGCCTCTTTAAATCTGCTAAAACATATTTGGTTTGCTAGGTTTCTTTACAGTCAACATTTTGTATTTTTCTTAGCACACACATAGATATAAAATGCTGCAAGCAGTTTTTGCCAGTGTTCTCTTGTTTCACAGAAAATGGTTTGCATTTCAGTGTACTTACTGATTCTCTTTGTAAATTGCTCAACAGTATTCTTTGGCTTTGGACTTTAGTAAAACACTAAAATGAGGCAGTATATCTTAGTATAACATTCTAAGGTTTCAAAAAAAACCATAAAAAGGTGTGTGTGTGTGTGTGTGTGTGTGTGTGTGTGTGTGTGTGTGTGTGTGTGTGTGTTTAAAACAAAACTGCAATTCTGACTGAGAAATAATTTGAAGCATTATTATTTTCCACTTAGGGAGGCATGGCAGAGTGGTATTTTACAAAGCTGCCTGAGAGTACTTAAACCTTCAGCTGACAACGTGATTGTTGATGGCCAAATGTCTGACTCTTAGTCTCACTACTGACCAAAGATACAACTATGAAAAGTTCATTAGGGATTTAGAAGGTTGGATGGTTGAGGATGAGCAAGGTCAAAGGAAAAAATATCTGGTAAATGAACCAAGAACAAGAACAAAAGAAGTACAGGAGAGTAAAACGCAGTTTGTGTTAGAGCTCACACTGCAGGGAAAATACTGGATGCAGTACTTTGAAGTGTGGAGAAGTGATGAAATGGCTCCAGGAGTAGGCATTTTGGTACCAAGTATGTGCCGGATGACCCAAGTTTCACCAGGGCCCAGATGCTGAAGGAACCAGTTGGGGATAAACAGGAGTAAATGGTTGTTTCTGGCTCAACCATCCTGGGAAGAACAAGTTTTCAGAGTCCTGCCACAGGGGTATCATAAGCGGTACATATAAGCGGTACATCCCAGCAGAACAGTACATGTGCAGAAGCATATGCCTAAATTAGAACAGTACCGTTGCCATTGCTCTGCACTGTCCAGAAGTGTGACATTTAGTGGCATCATCAGTAAACAAAAAAATCCCCAGAATAATGGCTTTGACACTAGTCTTTCTGCCTTTCCCTCCCCTATTGTCATAGGACATTGGGGTTGAGGGGACAAGTGGGTTAATAAGAAATGAAGGCATTGTAATCATGGAAGGAATGAGAGATAAAAAGCTTTAAAACTGAACAAAAAGGGGTGAAACGATGGTGTGAGGTATGAAAATTAGTACTCATCTATGAAGAAGTAACTACCAAAGTGTAGTTTGCAATTAATATGTGCAGTTTTGGAAAATGGGATACACAGAGATAGTTGTAAACATACAATTTTCAGCTTGTTTCAGAGATGTGGAAACTTTACTTTGAAATTTCAAAATCTTGGTTAAGAGTTTTCATGACTTCAGAACTTATTAAATAAGTAACATCCAAGATAACATTGCTCTGTTAATCTAGTGCTTAACAGTAAAGAATGTATACTGTAGAGAAGGACAAGGCTCTCTATTCGACCTTACAAGCCAATCAGTAAAACAGTTCACTGTTCCTGTCCAGGCATGCCCAAAGGGCAGTTTCAGGAGTACTCTCCGGTTCAACTGGTGAATATGGGCATTTTGGGGCAATGTTTCAACTGCCTCATGTACACAGACAACCCTCTCCTCCTACCACCAAACACTAATACATGCGAGAGATGCAATTATACAGCCAAACTGGAGCCTAAGCTCTCTCAACCCAAGACTGGACCAGACAGTCAAGAGGAGAAGGGAATTACTTGCATCACACCACCAGTCTCACATAGACCTATGAAACCAACACTGGCAAAAAACACACATAAATACACAAAAACATACTCGGAGGCTCTAAATAAAAATCTGCAAAAGCAACAGAGACCTCCAAAGTGGAAACCCAAGCAACCTCTACCCCCAACACAAACCATGAAACACATACCTCACAAAACCAGTATGCCACGCAATCACAGCCCTTAAGGCAAAATAACACCCAACAGACTAATAATAGGTGACTCTATAGTCCTAGGTTCATAGGTAAGTACTAGGCTATCGGCCCTGGGGCCTATACAAGCCCAGCCAAAAAGGTACCCTGGCTTTTGCCATCCAAGAAAATTATTTTCCTGTGCCACTGTTGAGCAGAGCCACAGAGGTGATCAGGCACACTGACGTCCCACTCACCAGGCTGAACAAGGAGAAGGTTACTGTTAGCTGCCTGTCGGGTGCCAGGATCCACCACTTAACACAAGACTCAGGTCACTCCAGAACAAGTACAAATATGACTCTATCATTGTCCATGTTGGTGTGAATGACCTGAGCTGTACCTCCCTGGACTACTTGAAAAGAGACATGGAAGAGCTCTCTGATCATGTAGCCCAGGCCGGTATGACCCTGACCTCAGGTAGCATCCTGCCATCACCAAGAATGATACCACAGTATAAAGAAAAAATTATCAATTTCAACAATTAGCTAAGCTTCTGGTGTCATTCATAGGGGATCCAGTGTCTGTCAGCCTGGGATGACATGCTCAACAAGCCGCGCTGCTTTGCTAGAGACGGCTTGCACCTCTCACCCTTAGACTTTCGAATACTGGCCAAGGCTCTTGCCACCCCCATAGTGCCTTTTTTAGGTAAGGCTCAAAAGACAAACTCACCACCATAAATAGCACAAGTAATAAAAAAACGGAAGGTAATGCTACTCAATGCCAGAAGTCTAAACCTCAAAATGCACGCACTCGAGGCACTCCTGAATATGGAGAAAATCGATATATCTGCAGTAACAGAAACCTGGTTTAAGGCTCCAGAGAGCACCCCAGCAGTACCAGGCTACAACTCATACCATACATTTCGGCCACAAAACCCTGACCGAAATACAAAAGGCGGGGGAGTATCCATATTCATCAAGGATACCCACACCTCCAGGTTAGTGGCACAGCACGATGCTTCAGAGATCATCCACGTGCAACTAACAATGGGCAAAACTTCATTTGAAATTGTGGCTTGCTACAGATCACCCACCATGTCCCAGGACCCCCATTACGCATTTCAGGAAACATTAAGGTCCTACCAAACACTCTGATATTGGGTTATTTCAATTACTCAAACATTAACTGGAAAAACTACTCAAGTACTAACTCCCTTGCCCAACATTTCCTAGAATTTATAAACTCAAATGCCCTAGATCAATTGGTCAACACCCCCACCAGAGGCAACAACATATTGGGCCTGGTCATCACCAACATGGGCGACCGGTGTTCCACACCAGAGGTCAACCCCTCGCTGGTTAGATCTGACCATAAACTAATCACTCTGGATATCCACATTCCACCCCCCAGTCAAAGAAACCACCATGAAAAACCTTTGAAAAGCAAACTTCATGTTACTTAAGACCGAGGTGGAAAGTTTCAAAGCCCCCATGCTAAAGGATAACGCTGCCCAAGCTGCCAAATCCTTTACTAATGCACTCTACGGGCACCTAAAAGAATGCATGGATCATGCTATCCCAAGCAAAACCAAGACTCACTCCTCCTAGAAAAGGAAACCAGTCTGGTGGACCCCTGCCATAAACAAGCTTTACAATAGAAGGAGGAAACTAGTACAGAAAAGAGTAAAATCCCAAGAAGGGAAGACATCCCTGGTCAGTATCAGCAAGAAACTACGATCCCTCATAAAATCATCCAAGGCTAGCTTCGAAAGAAAAATTGCCAAGGACTCCAAGGATAACCACAAGGCATTCTTTAGCTATGTCAAGAATCTAAGTGGCAATTCTCAGATCTGCTCAGAATTAGTGCAGAATGGCACAAAATACACTGAACCAACCAATATCACCAACATCCTGGCAGACAGGTTCAGTGCAAACTTTACCACCCCTCTCACCCCCAAAAGGGCCCATAACCATACCAGAAGAATGTAGTGTACCTGAAATCACAGACACTCAGGTTAAAACAGCCCTCTCCAAAGCCAAAAACACAGCATCAATGGGACCAGATGGTGTCCCAGGCTGCATTCTACACAAGGTCAAAGATGAACTAACCCCTCACCTAAACACACTGTTCAAACTCAGCCTCTCCACAGGCTCAACACCCATAGTATGGTGCACAGCAATGGTTATTCCGCTCCACAAAGGTGGAGCCACAACAAACTCTGGGAACTATCACCCTATAAGCTTGACTAGCTTGGTCTGCAAGGCTGTGGAGCGCATCATCATGGATCTCATTAACAGAGACAATGGAAACCTCAAAACACTGGTCCCTACCCATTTCAGCTTTGTTAAGGGCAGATCATGCCTCCTAAACCTTATAGACTTCTTTGAGACAGTTACTAAGGTTATAGATGAGGGAAAGGTGGTCCACACAGCCTACCTAGACCTCACAAAGGCCTTTGACACCATTCCCCATTGTGGTATTATAGACAAGCTCACCAGCCTGAACATAAACCCCTATGTCACAAGATGGGTTGCCAACTGGCTCATGGGCAGAACCCACATGGTAAGAGTTGTGGAAGCTAGGTCTGGCTCTAAACCGGTTACAAGTTGCGTTCCCCATGGCTTAGTACTAGGACCCCTCCTGTTTGACATATACTTCTCAGAGGATGAGGCAAGCACAGCAGGTCTATGGCTGACCAAGTTCGCAGACGACTGCAAACTAGGGACTATAATTGACTCTCCGGCTGACACAGACATCCTCCATAAGGGTCTCACTGAGACAGATACCTGGTGTCAAAACCATGGCCTTAAGCTAAATGCCAAAAAGTGCATAGTCATCCCCTTTGGAAAAAAAGTACCCACAAACTGCCACATAGGTGGTAGCCCCCTAAATATGGAAGATGTAATAAGGGATCTGAGGACCCAAGTAGATAGTAATCTCTCCTTTGATAATCACATTCTCAAAGTGGTTAGAAAATCCTTCTATGTGGCCCACCTAATCACAAAAGGGTTTGCATCCAGATCAAAAGAGGTCATTGTGCCCCTCTACGCATCACTCATCAGACCCATCATAGAGTACAATGCCCCATTTCGGATGTACCTTACAAGATACCTGCAACAGCTGGAAAGACCACAGAAGTACCTCACCAAGAGGATCACTGGCTTCAAACAGATGCCCTATGCAGCTCGATTGAAGAAACTCCAGCTGTACTCGGTTGCATACCGCCTACTCAGAGGTGATCTATGCCTGACATACAAGTCCATGTCCAGTCCAGAATTGATGGACATGCTCCACCTAAAGAAAACCATATCCCTTTTAGCCACATGCTCTAGGGATCTAAACCTCACCACAACAATAAACAGGATGTGCTGGAGGGATAGATTCCTATCCCAGAGACTTCCCATGCTCTGGAACAAGATTCCAATATACATTAGGCAGAGCTCCTCACTAACATTCTTCAAGAGAAACCTTGACGAGTGGATGGGAAACAGAAAGTTTACCCTGCGGATCACTTCAGTGGCTCTAATGGACAGAGGCGCACGGAACTAATCTAAGGGGGCAGCGAAAGCCAACACATTCCAGCTAGGCTTTTAAATGCCTTCGGGCAGATAGCCTAGTACCTACCTATGAACCTATGTAATCCATGCAAAAAGGATAAATATTAAAACATTGCTCTCATTCTCAACATTAGTTGTAGGTATGTTTAATAAATAACTGAACTGGTTGCAGTTATTAAATATTTCATGTAACTTACGCAAAGAAAGCATAAATCCACATAACCTTGTTGAAAATTTAAACACTCCCAGAAATATGAAATGAGTTAGTTATGTTTTGGGACAATATGTGCATGATGATTAAAATGAATCCTAATGCCTGCTAGTTTATGAAAAGCAAAGTAGTTGTTATAATTGTCATACAAGTCCATAAAATGTTGCTGGTAAAATTTGGCAAAGGTTTACAGTTTGTAAGTCCTTACCCAGATTTTGTACCAGTCTGCAATTAACCCAGAATATTTTAAAGTACAGGTCAATAGATACTTATATATACAGATAAACAGGAAGATAATTTGATTGCTGTGTTGTATAGGATAAGATCCATTGATAAGCATGGCATGGGAATGGAAAACGAATATGTGGCAGTTTGCTGCTTGGTTTGTCTCGCAGCAGTCAGACATCTATTCAGCATTCTGTTCAGATCACCGACATCCTGCATATGACCACTGCATGTGTTACTTATATCTGCGTTATGCAGTATATGTCTATGAATCCCAATCAGTGTCTATGTGTGGGTTTTTGCAATCACAAAGGTATTATATGTATTGTAATTTTACCTATACAAATCACAGGAAGAAACTGGGAAAGAGCTATGTGTGAAAATAGGAGGTACTGCCAGCCATGCCAAGGAGAAGTAGGGCAGCAGAGGTATAACCTGTGCAGCAAAGCTAGCTGGAATTTTATAAATAATTATTTGTCATTTGTATATCAAGCTGATTTGCACATATGCTTGTGCTGAAAATCTATGTGTAAGCTTTGCTTGAGTTAATTGTGTTAAAATAAAAAATTCAATCAATAGGCTGGCTAGAACTACCCCATCAACTTCAATATAACCAACTCATAGTCATTCACAAAATCCTCTACCAACCTAGTAGCACACCCATTCTGAAAATATTGTCACCCCCTACAGTAACCTAAAATCCCTCTTCTCCTCTAACAGAATGCTAGTACAAACTGCTAAAGCCAACAATTCAGCTGGTGAATCAATATTCTCCAACTCTGCTGGTAAAAACTGGAACTTACTTCCTGCTGAACTTACTACTTTATCCTCCTTATCCCAATTCAAAATATCCCTAAAGAAACACCTAAAAACACATTGGCTTTTTCCGTGTTTAAACCCTGACTAACCCCTTTCAAAGCACAAGTCATATAGGAGAACCATCCTAGAAGAATAAAACTCTGAACCTTTAACTATCCAGAATTAATATGTTTCTCACCTACTGGTAAGATTTGAAATAAGGATGATATCATGTGTGCTAGCCACTTTAAGGCTATCTGTTCCCCTTTTAATATGTAATCTCTAACTATTTGCCTTCTCAACTATCAACTTCCACCCTTTTCCTGTTTGACCTCTTGAAAACAAAATGTTTGAATATTTCATTAAATAAATAACAATGTTGTTATACTTCAATATAAGCATGCCTGTGTATTTACACTTGTGTACATGTAGAGCTTTTCTCTCCGGGCCTCTGCTGAAAATGGACATGTATCCAGTCAGACTCTCCTGGTTAACAAATGTAAAATAAATAAATAAATAAATAACTAAAATCAACAGTGCAACCTGCTGAAATAAAGAGAAATGTATGTGTATTATGGTATCTGAATTAAATTTATATGTTTTAGTAGAGGACACTGGCACAGCAATGGTTAACCAGCTAGCTTACTTTAAGAAAAGTAAGGGAAATGTAAATGAGCTGTTAAGTCACTGAATGACACACTACAGTGTTGAGTAGGACCGAAGCTGATGGGTCTGGGACAGAACCTTTGTTCATTAGCTCAATGAAAAGAATGGAGGCCTCCAAACATTGCCATAAAAGCTGTAAATGTGTATTGTAGCAGTCTGCTAAAGTCCTGGGTACTTATGTATTATCGCAACCAGATATTCGCGGTTGCGAATTTCACATACTTCCATAGAAACTAGGCCATGAAACAATGTAAGGTGGTATTCAGAGTCTGTATTGTTGTGGAATAACTTTGAATTACCTTTGGGAAGAGAAACATTGAAGAAAACCCATTTCCCGTTTTTTGCATGCATAACACACGCACGCTTGAATTGTTCTGCCTGCTGTCGTCCTGACAAACTGATTGTTTTCACTGTGTGGAAGGAATCCTTCAGAGAAGGCAAACACAGACAAAGTACTGATGGCTTCGGTCACCTTTATTTTTTTGACAATTTGTAAACAAATGTTCATGTCAAAATGAAAAAGGTGTTACATGCCACAAACTACAGGAAGAAGTGCATTATCTGTCAGTAAGATGTTTTCAGATGCGTTCTTACTAGGTTTAATCATGAACTGATTTTGAGTTTATCTTTCTTTATTTGTAAAGTATGGGCAGTGCTTCCCAAACAGGGACACTTTCTTAGTACCTTAAGTGAAATTATTGACAGCAGTTTCTGTAAAGCAACAGATAACCTAACCTAACAAAGGCAGCAATCCTTGCCCTTCACAAATTTACAATTTGCTAGGGTTGCAGGGTGTATTTGGTGACTTGCTTTCCCTTAGCTGACATTGTCTTGGGAAACGCAAACGGTATGCCACTGGGGGGTTACTGGAGCAAAGAGGCGCATCACCCACAGGTACACAGTGTTACCCTCACTCCTCTTTTTGGCTCATACCCACAGTGACAGAGTAATGCTTATTTCTTGATAGCCCCCTTTTTATAATAAGCAACCTGTTTCCGCACACACCTACAGAATTATGGCAGTGCGAAAATCTGGTTCTGATAATATGTAAGTACCAAGTTCTGTCTCAAACTTCAAAAGGAGATATTGTGGGAACCTATAGTCAGGTGACCAGATATGGTCATTCTACAAGTCATCTTGTATATTATATTTTACAGGAAGTAATCCCAGAGAACAGAGTATTCTGTTTGTGGCCTGACTAGAAAGACTGCTCATGTATTTCATCTTGCCTTGAAGTAAGTTACTAGGGAACAGTATAATTCACTTAGATTCAATCAGGAATATAGTGAAGCTAAGTTTAGAGATTGTTTTTCTTTATTTGTATGCGTCTGTCCATTGATGTTGTTTTCAATAATTTCTGTGATTTGAACTCTTTGGTTTGGTGTGAATATATATTCAATATTTTCATGTTCTTTTATTATTAAATATTTAAACTTTTACTGTGGCATCTAACCTTTGAGAGTACTTATATGTATTTGTTGACTCTGTGTGAGCCACTCCAGAAGGCCTAGTTGTCTTGGTGAACTACTACCATTTGTATTAATATTAATATTACACAGCATAACTGGGTGCCCTTTTAAGAGTCTTATAGTAACTGAGTGGTAGCAGTGATAACTACCTTATAGTCTGGGCAAAGTTGGTAGACCGGGTAATCTGTGCCAGCCTTTCCCAGATGTGTGTGTGTGTGTGTGTGTGTGTGTGTGTGTGTGTGTGTGTGTGTGTGTGTGTGTGGTGTGCGTGTGTGTGTGTGTGTGTGTGTGTGTGTGTGTGTGTGTGTGTGTGTGTGAAAATTAAATCTTAAGGAGTGTGTGTGTGTGTGTGTGTGTGTGTGTGTGTGTGTGTGTGTGTGTCAGCTACTTGGGGCAGGGACACAAAGCACTTGGTTTACAGTTTACAGAGAGGGGGCTGGAGGACTTGGCTGGGACACTCGGCTGAGGACCTAACCCTACAGCTGTACCAGTGGAGAGTCTTATTGGGGATGTGGAGGGTGAAAGATATAGAAACATCCAGACGCTGGGCTGAGTGTGTTCCCTGTGTGCTCTTAACGGAAATTGTACTTGATGCAGAGATGTCTGCATCTGGAAAGACTGAGTATATCCATTTGTATTCCACGTGTATGTTCCTTTCCATTGTCAGTGGTGAGGTTTCAGGCTCCGTGACTCTTGGCCCGGCATTGGGATGACACATGTTGGTGCCCATCACATATTGGTAGCAGTGGTGGGTGCCACATTATGCTAATGGAATTAATCACTGGACAAGTACATATCTTTTAAGTTAGAAGAAATAGCTAGATTAGTAAATAAAGCAATTCTACAGTCTTTTAGTGTATGTAAATATTACTTGTTCTTTAGCACTAGGAAGTCTTTTAAATATCATGGCTGCTGAAGGTTGGCTGCTTACAGTAATATTCATATTTCATTATTTACAATAATATTCAAATTACTAATAGGAGGTTGCCATAATTTGAATTCAAGCCCATATTTCAACTTCTGAAAAATGTAGATGATCTTCGATCATGTGGCTCATGATAGTTGGTAGTTTCTGGGAATATTTAAATGAGATACAACTAGAAATGGCTGTACTAAAAGTTTAATATTCATTTTATTTATACATAGCCGTAACACATTTACACATAAATTAACAAATATGACCTGATGTCATCAGGAGCTTAGGAATCTATGAAATATTGTAGTGTAACTGTAAATTGGGAGTTGTTAAACTACTTCTTCCTTAGGGTACATCAGCTTGTTCATACTTGGGAGTTTATGACTCCACAAAAGGAAGAGTTTGGAAATTTTCTGATGAAACACATGCAATAGTATTATTTATTAAACAAAACATTTTTTAAAAAATATTCATTTTAGAGATGAAAGTCCCAGTTAATAAATGAAGCGTCATTTTGTTTAACTTTTCCATTTCAGTTTTAATCCTAGTCATAAGGCTATTAAAATATGAGGTGAAAAAGTGTTTAGATCAGGTTTATATTTAATATCCAGGTACTTTGTTTCATTCAAAGATCTATTTAATTGTTGTCAGTAAACAACATTTGTTATGTTGTTTTAAGAGTTTAAGTTCAACAAAACTGTCTGAATTGATCTTATAGTTTTAACGTTTGCTATAATTATTTTCCACTTTTGGTACACGTTATAGATTCATTAGGGTCTATGAGGTAAATTTTAATATCAACAGTAAAAGAGGTAATTTTAGAGTAATAGGTTGCATAATTTATGACATTTATTAACGATACAGTGAAAAGGTATAGAGAAAGGAGACAACCCTGACGGGTGTCTCTATGACTTTAGTTGAGGGGCAATTAATAACAAGACAGATGGAAGCTTAAACTGTTTTAGGAGGTAAAGATATAACAGTAATAAGAAGGAAGAAACATATTTAGCAAGAAGTTTGGACAAATAGGGAATTTGTAGTCTGTCAAAGGCCTAGCTTTTGTCAAGACCAAAGATAGCTTCATGTTTAAAGATTAAAATGTTGTAATAAAATGTTAATTCTAACGCAATATTATTATCTTGAGTCTGGCAATACTTCATAAATCCTGACTGAAGGTTTAATGTTGCAAAACTAATGAAGAGCCAGAATCTTTTAACTTAAGTCTTTATCATTAATTTAATATCAGTGTTGAACAATTAAATAGGTCTGCAGTTTTAACTAATGGCTCAGAGTTTAGCTAAAAGATAAAAGTATTTTGTTAATTGATTAAGATATGAGTTTTTAGTGTTATGTCTCTTAATGTAGTTGTAAAGGTGTTAGTCAATGCAATCTGTCCCAGAAGCTTTGCTTACTTTTGGGCTATCAACTGCATGCTCTGATTTACTAAAAACTTTACCTAAATGAAACAGAAGATCAGCTTGAATAGAATGGAACAGCTTTAAATTGAAATTTTCAAGTAGCAGCCATTCATCTGATAAGTTATTTGAGGATGACACAGCAAACTTTGTAGTAAGTCAAATATGTTTTTTAAAATATCAGTCACGTTTGAATGAGTGAGTGTGTTTTCATGTATAAAGCTAATAGTGTTGCTAGAATGGTTTAGCTGTAAAAGAAATGGTTATATGACTCTGAGCACTTTACACCAATAATAGTCAAAATGATATATGTTTCATGAATAAAATTCAACTGATATTATAGATTAATGAAAGTAGAAAATTCAGTCAAATCTAATTTAGCCTATAGCTGTTTGACAGGGTATAATATTGGTTCATCTAACTTTTGGATTCGCTCTGAACATTTCCTTTACTCCAGGTCATAGGAAACTCCTAAAATTGCCCTATCTCAGTCACCACTATGCACAAAGTTTGCAAGGCAATGGAATACATGGAAAGAGGTTTTCAGGTCTTTCTTCTTACCACATATGCACACATTCACACATATGGACAGTTTAGATTAGAGTCCTTGATCCACCTACCGCATGTATTTGGAATGAGATGAAATCAGAGCACCTGGAAAACCCGTGCAAACTATGGAAGGAACTGCAAACATACTAGGTGCCCTCTAATTGTGGCCTTAGAAGTTGTCCATTTGATATATGCAATGTAATTATCTTTGGTCAAAATGAGGAAGCATTTTATTGCTGTTCTGATGCATTTAGAAGTTGTCCATCTGATATTTGCAATATAATTATCTATGGTCAAAATGAGGCAGCATGTTATTGTTGTTCTGCTGTAATACAGCCTGCACCTGTCGCCCCTGGGATTCCGGATACTGGCTAAAGCTCTTGCCCTCCCTATAGTGCCTTTTTTAGGCAAGGTTCAAATGACAAATTCACCACCATATTAGGAACAGCCAAGCAAGAACTGAGGGTAATGCTACTCAATGCTAGAAGTCTAAATCTCAAAATGCACTCACTCGAGGCACTCCTTAAAATGGAGAACATCGATGTCTGTGCAGTGACTGAGACATGGTTCAAGGCTCCAGAGAGCACCTCTGCATTACCAGGCTATAACTCATACCACACTTTTCGGCCATGTAACCTGGACCGAAACACCAAAGGCGGAGGTGTGTCCATATTCATTAAGGATATCCACACCTCCAGGCTAGTTGCTCAACATAATGCAACCGAGGCTATCCAAGTACAACTAACTCTGGGCAAAACTGCAATCCAAATTGTAGCTTGCTACAGATCCCCCACCATGCCCCAGGATTCCCACTCCTCTTTTCTTGATGTACTGGAAAATATTAGGGTTCAATCAAACACCCTAATAATGGGCGACTTAAAATGCTCAACGCTTTCTAGAATTCATAAACTCCAATGCCCTGGATCAACTTATCCACACCCCAACCAGGGGCAACATTATCCTAGACCCAGTCATTACCAACATGAGTGATCGGTGTTCCATACCTGAAGTCAACTCCTCGTTGGTCCGATCCGACCATAAGCTAATCACCCTTGATATCCACGTCCCGCCCCCACCCCCATTAAGGAAACCACGGTAAAAAAATTTCTCCAAAGCCAACTTCATGCTTCTTAAGACAGAAGTGGTGAACTTCATAACACCCATGCAGATGGGCAATACAGTTACAACTGCTGAATCCTGCACAAATGCACTCTATAAGCACTTACACGAATGCATGGATTGTGCTATCCCAAACAGAACCAAGATGCTATCCTCCAAAAAAAAGAAGCCAATCTGGTGGTCCCCTGCCATAAGCAAACTATACAACAGAAGGAAGAAACTTTTGCAAAAGATAGTAAAATCCCATGAGTGTTGGAGCTCCTTGGTCAGCCTCAGTAAGAAGCTGAGATCCCTTATAAGATCCTCCAAAGCTAGTTACGAAAACAAAAATTGCCACTAGTTCTAAGGACAACCACAAAGCATTCTATAGCTATGTCAAGAATCTCGATGGCAACACCCAGATCCGCTCTGAGTTACAGCACAACAGCATGAAAATTACATAACCAACTGATATTGCCAGCATCCTGGCAGATAGGTTCACTGCTAACTTTACCCCCCTCATCCCCTAAAGGGCCCATATCTATACAGGAAGAATGCAGAGTCCCTGTGATCATAACTACACAGGTAAAAGCTGCATTCTCTAAAGCCAAAATCACAGCATCCATGGGACCGGACAACATCCCAGGCTGTGTTTTACATGAACTTCAGAATGAACTGGCACCCCATTTAAGCACCATGTTCAATAATAGCCTCGTATCAGGCTTTGTGCCCACTGAATGGTGCACAGTATCCCACTCCACAAAGGGGGAGCCACCACTGATCCTGGGAACTATCGACCGATTAGCCTGATGAGCCTGGTCTGCAGGGCCATGGAATGTATAATCATGGAACTCATAAACAACGGCACTGGTAACCTCCAAACTCTGGATCCCACCCAGTTCGGGTTTGTTAAAGGCAGATCATGCCTCCTGAACCTGATCGACTTCTTTGAGGCAGTCACCAAAGCTGTAGATGAGGGTAAGGTGGTTTACACAGACTATCCTGACCTTGAAAAACACAAAGGAATGTAGGAGTCCACAAATCGCAAATGCCAAATCCACAAACGTTTATTTGTTAGCGCTTTCATGCACGACAAATACATGCACTTCTTCAGACATTTGAACTGACAAACACAAAAACTTTAAATAGCAATGAATAATGACATCACAAAGACATTAGGACCATTAAACAATTAATTTGATAATTGAACCTATTCCAATTGAATAAAATAAAATGAAAAACATATAATACCAGAAAACTAACTAAAAAGCTATCCTGACCTTGCCAAGGCTTTCGACACCATCCCCCATTCTGGAATTATAGCTAAACAGACTAAACTAGGTATAAATCCCTACGTCACAAGATGGGTTGCCAACTGGTTCACTGACAGAACCCACACTGTAAAAGTTGCAGACTCCAAATCTGACCTCTAACCAGTGACAAGTGGAGTACCACAGGGTTTAGTCCTGGGACCTTTCCTGTTTGGTATCTACTTCTCTGAACTACAGGCTAGCACAGAAGCCCTCTGGCTAATGAAGTTCGCAGATGACTGCAAACTAGGAGCCATAGTCAAGTCCCCAAATGATGTGGACATCCTACAGAAGGGCCTCACTGAGACAGATGCCTGGTGTCAGAGCCATGGCCTCAAGCTCAATGCCAAAAAGTGCAGTGTCATCCCCTTTGGCAAAAACTCTGTACCCATGAACTACCACATAGGCAGCAATCTACTTAACACTGAATGTGTGATAAGAGACCTTGGGATCCAGGTGGACAGTAGTCTCTCCTTTGATCGTCACATCGCCACAGTAGTCAGGAAGTCCTTCTACGTGGCACACCTCATCATAAAAGGGTTCTCATCCAGGAAAAAAGAGGTCATTGTTCCCTGCTACTCGACACTCATTAGACCCATTATAGAGTACAACACCCCTTTTGGAATGTACCTCACAAGACATCTGCAACAGCTGGAAAGGCCACAGAAGTACCTCACAAAGAGGATTACTGGCCTCAAACAAATGCCCTACACTGACCATCTCAAAAAAACTCCAACTTTATTTCGTAGCATATTGCCTACTCCGAGGTGATCTCTGCCTAACATATAAAGCTATGTCAAACCCAGAGCTGTTGGACATGCTTCACCTAAAGAAATCCCAATCCCTCTGAGCTACACGCTCTAGGGACCTAAACCTTCTCACCACAATAAACAGGACATGCTGGAGGGATAGATTCCTGTCCCAGAGACTTCCCATAGTCTGGAACAGGCTACCCATCTATGTCAAGCAAAGCTCTTCATTAGCACTCTTCAAGAAAAATCTTGATGAGTGGATGGGAAATAGGAAATACACCCCGGGCATAACTTCTGTATCTCTGCTCGACAGTGGCATGGGAAAATAACTTCCTTGGGTGCCGTAAGCCAGGGAACCTTGTTGGCTAGGCTTACGTAGGCCCTTAGACCGATAGCCTAGTTCCTACCTATGAACCTATGAAAACATTTTGTATGTTATCAGCTTGTTACGTAATAGATTAAGATTTAATTAATAGTTTGAAAAGGAATTTGGTCTGAAGAGTGGTTTTATACTAAGATACAGGAATGTGGTTTGATAGATGCTTTACACTAATAGAAAATAAGGGAAGGTGCAAGACAAACCTAGAGGAGAAGAAGCCATGGAATTTGAAATTAAAAAAAAAAGCCAAGGTATACATAAGATTTGTGAGGCAGAGAAAAAAATGAAGTTTATGCCTTCAAGAAATGATGTTCTATATAGATCACAACAAGCATTATGTGCAGTAGTGTATCATACTAGTGAATGAGTATCTGCTTAATGCAGTTTCAACAGAATTATTTTAACTTACCAAGTTAAATCTACTGAATGTGCTCTACCATAAAAAAATCAGATTCAGTTTCTATTTGCACTGTGACAGTGATTCAGCACCTGGAGTCTTTTCCCTTTCCTCTGTGCAGCAGTGAATTCAGTATTATAGAGGCAAAGTCACCTACACTGGAGCACAGGGGGATTACCCTGCAAAAATATTTTTTGATTTGTTTTATCATTGGGTTGAATCTTCAACCATTTTGGACTGGTTGACACTTCAATTTATAGGAAGTCAAGGAAGCATAGTAGAGTTGCTCAATAGTGAGCTATAATATTAGCTATGAAGAGACAATACTCTAACAGTCTTTTGAAATCGGAAGTCCATTGTTAGAGTTCATTCACCGACTAGGAAGAAATATGTTCTTTAAGTATGAAATGAGCTGCAAAAGTTGAGAAAGAATTAAGTTTTAAGCTAACACAGTATATGTATATATGCATATGTATTTAAAGTTTATATACTGTGGTTTTGACAGAGATGAGAATAGGCATTTTATAAGGATATAACTACCCTGTTAGTGTCACATGATTTTAATCATTTGAACAGGACAGCCTTTCATAATGATAAGAGCCAACCCACAACTGTTGGTAGTATTGGCAGTAGCAAAAATGTGTGATATCCTGCTGTTATTAGCATGTTCTAAATTTCATTCCATCATGTGAGTTTCTTGCTGGCAACAGATATTTGTATCCATGTTACAGAAAAGTGTGTGTGTGTGTGTGGGGGGGGGGGGGGGGGCTTTCTTTTAAAACATGTTTCTATGCAGTTGAGATTCTACAAAGATGTATTTGTAGATATTTCTACTTGCAGATTTTCTACTAGAGTGTAAGCTAACAGAACAAATCACTGAGTGGAAGTGGCTATGATACCTATTGAAACATACTTAGGTGTCAAGTATGGTGCAAAGCTATGCTCACTTTGTAAGATGTCCTGACTGAAATCACAGTTGCAGTATTCCTGACATATGGGCCATCATCACTGATGTCCTGCCAAGGTACCAACGCTTTACCTTTCCTAGGTCATATGTCCACTGGGTCTATGTCATATAATCGAACTTCCAAAATTTTGAACACCATATGTTCGAATTTGGAAGTTCGAAATATGACAACAACAAAACCCCAAACAGCGAATTTTTTCCCAGGGAAAAAAATTTCTGTTCCAAAAAACACACACATAACACAAGCACACCAAACACCTAATAAACCTACACTACACTGTACATAATCAACTATCTATGCACTAACCTTAACCCAAGCCCTACCCCTAAGGTCCATCACTATCGCACACTTACCTTACCCACACCCTAACCCTAAAGTCTGTCACTATCGCACACTTACCTTACCCGCGCCCTAACCCTAAAGTCTGTCACTATCGCACACTTACCTTACCCGCGCCCTAACCCTAAAGTCCGTCACTATTGCACACATACCTTACCTGCCCCCTAACCCTAATGTCCATCACTTTTGCACACTTACCTTACCCACACCCTAACTCTAAAGTCCGTCACTATCGCACACTTACCTTACCCGTTCCCTAACCCTAATGTCCGTCACTTTCACACACTTATCTTACCCACACCCTAACCCCAACGTCCGTCACACTCACACATTTACCTTAACCCGATTCGTAACTTTTGCACCACAGTACAGAAAATGTTGAAGCCGCGGAAACAGCCAACCAAATTCTTTCCCTGGGAAAGAATTTGAATTTCCACGGCTTTGACATTTCTATTTTTCGAACTTCCCCGTTCGATCTTCCAAGACTCGACATTTAGGATGGTCGATTAAATAACAGTAACCCCGTCCACATGACCTTGGCTCGTATGTGTTGGGGTATACAGATGGAGGTATGAACATGGATCTTCAGACTATCTCGCCACCAACCCAAACACATCTGTTGAACTGTCTGCTCTTTGGTCATTGGTACATTTCCTTACCCACACCCTAACCCCAACATCTGTCACACTCACACACTTACCTTAACCCGATTCGTAACTTTCGCACCACAGTACAGAAAATGTCGAAGCCGCGGAAACAGCCAACCAAATTTTTTCCCTGGGAAAGAATTTGAATTTCCGTGGCTTCGACATTTCTATTTTTCGAACTTCCCTGTTCGATCTTCCAAGACTCGACATTTGGGATGGTCGATTAAATAACAGGAACCCCGTCCACATGACCTTGGCTGGTATGTGTTGGGGTATATAGATGGAGGTATGAACATGGATCTTCAGACTATTTCGCCACCAACCCAAACACATCTGTTGAACTATCTGCTGTTTTGTCATTGGTACGTTTGCTTTGATCATTTATCCATAAAAATGCCCCGTTGGGGAATGTTCCTTTATGTCTTGCAATATTTTGCTGAAAATTGTAGGTGCCAGCTAGGAGAGGTAAGTACGAGTGAGGCAGGCAGATTCTGTACTGGAATACAATCACAAATCTTGCTCATTCTGTGAATTCTTCATTCCCAAAACCCTTAGGTCGAGGTTTTCTACTTTCAACATCTTTCTCAATGCCGAGTGTTTTAAATGCTTGGTCCAGTCCAAGGTGGTGGACTCCACATCCTTGAACATCACTCTGCGACCAAAGAAAAAACTAAAAAGGCCTCAAATGGATTCTTAAACCAATGTTTTTGATGTACCCATTGAAGTTGTAAAACCCATGGTATGTTAGACTACTTGTCAGTTGGCTGCTAACATGACCCATTTGACTGGTATGGCTTCTGAGGCCTTGTAGACTACCAATGCATCTGAGGAACTGCATCTCAGAATTTTAAAAGGACCATACTGTGTCCCTCAAGTTTTAGTTAGGGAAGAGATCCCAGGTGAACTAATAGAAGACAGACAGGGTTCTGAACCACTGTGACTCATCCAGGTGGATGTCTTACTTAAAAAGAAAAAAAAAAAAACAGAAGACTAGGCATGTGGCCTCACCCTAACTAGGTAGGGAGAAGGAGTGGATAGACTTCTCACAGGGGTTGTACAAAGGTATTATGTCTTTTAAACCTCCTTCCTTTGGGTCTCCACAACCACAGGTTACTCCTCAAAAACCTACCTATCCTGGTTTCCTCTTCTTCTCATGAGGAGCAGGATTCTGACTCTGAATATTCTTTGGACTGTTCCTCTCAGCTGCATTTTGCAGGGCAAATCCCTTTGATGAAGAGGACTCCCTCTCACCAGATTATCCCACTGAGGAGGTTCATTTGCGGAGACTATACAGAACATGATGAAACACTTTGAATGTCAGTCCACACAGATATCTGATGTTCAGAAGAGGTATTACATCCTCTAGGAGATTGGGTAACCCTGCCCCTTCTTCAGTTCATCCTTTCCTCGAGGCTTTACAGGATCCCTTTCAGTCCACCTCTTCTGCACCTGATTCTCAACAGCCAGCTCCTAAGACACAGGATAGTTTTTAAAAAGTGCCTATGATCTAAAAGAAGAAACCAGTGGCAGACCTTTCTGCAGGATTTCTCTCTTTGGATAAGCCCTCTAATCTTCTGCCCAGTGCAAATGTTCTGCCTACTGATAATTACAGTAGGCTATGAAAAGATGGGGATAGAAAGTTTACACCTTGCTGCCCTTGCCTTTAGGCCAAGTTAATTACCAGACTTAAATGACAAGGTATTTGATCTCTGTCCTTCAGTCCTTAAACAAAGGTATACTGGACCCCCTACAGCAGAGGCTAAGCATCAAATGCAGAGCTTACTTTTTCAGGCCAGTCAGAGAGCTAGACACAGCATTAAGTACAGTTACAATGCTTAAGATGCTTCTTCCAGGACAGCTGCCACTGGATCTGTTATTCACAGAGAAGCATGGCTTCATAGTCAGCCTATACCTGAGGATTTCAAATCTAAAATTCTAGACTCGCTCTTGGACAAAGACTTACTGTTTGGTCCTCAGACAGACAGCCTGTTCAAGCCTTTAGGCCAAGTTAATTACCAGACTTAAATGACAAGGTATTTAATGTCTGTCCTGCAGTCCTTAAACAAAGTTATACTGGACCCCCCTACAGCAGAGGCTAAGCATCAAATGCAGAGCTTACATTTTCAGGCCAGTCGGATAGCCAGACACAGCATTAAGTACAGTTACAATGCTTGAGATGATTCTTCCAGGACAGCTGCCACTGGATCTGTTATTCACAGATAAGCATGGCTTCATAGTCAGCCTATACCTGAGGATTTCAAATCTAAAATTCTAGACTCGCCCTTAGACAAAGACTTACTGTTTGGTCCTCAGACAGACAGCCTGTTCAAGACTTTCCAAGACCAAGTAAGTTGATGAAATATTGCAGACAGATCCTATGCTTCTCAGTTCCTAGGTACTATAGGAACCACTCATCTAACTCTACCTGTTCATAAGAGGGTATCCTAGAACAGATCAGAAACAAATGGAAACTCCTAGGAAAAGGTACTCTGAAAAAACTGACCAGTATCCTCTCTCAGTAGTCTTGAGGCTGCTGGCTTGGTGATAGTCTAGGATCCACGCTGATACTTCTGTCTATGTGCCCCATTGCATACAAGCTGAGGTCATGCTTCGGACATATGTCCTAGGGAAGGTAAAGCTTTGGTACCCCAGCTGGACATCAGCTGTGACAACCTGTATGTCAAGAATGCTGCAACATTCATCAGTAGGACATCTACTGTTATGGTAAGTTCTTACACAACTGTATTATCTAGGTTCGATCTTGGATAAAAGAAATGACTTTTCTATTTATAAAGTTAATAATAGGCCTAAAAAAAAAAGATGAGTAAATCCTTCCCCAGACAATATCAGAACTTAGCTGAAGTGGTGGTGCAGTGGTAATGAGGACTGCAAAATAATGTGATTACTCCCACAGACCTGGATTCAAAACACATCTCTGGCTGTATGACATATCCCAAGCGATATACTGGTGAAAGTGTGTGGCACACTGTGTTTGGCTGGTTGGGTTGGTATAATGGTTAAGGCGTGTACTTCACAGACATAAGGTACAGTGTGTGATTCTCACTTGTATTCACTGTCTGGTTATAGGATAGGTACATAATAATCTACAGACTGATTGCCTATTATACCATGACCCCCCCCTAAACGTGCACGCTGATTGGCCAGCGTGCCCGTTGTAAATCGAGTTATACTAATGGAAAAAGGTCCGGTCGCCCGGACTTTTTTCCATTAGTATAACTGCTTTAAAACTGTCTCGCTATGTTAAATGGGTTTAACATGGCGAGACAGCTTAAAATAAGCAACGGTGATCTCCGTTGCTTATTTTAAAGCTGTCTCGCTATGTTAAACCCATTTAACATAGTGAGACAGTGTTTTAAAAAAAGCAACGGAGAAAGCATGATCTCCGTTGCTTTTTTTAGTGTCTCGCTATATTAAATGAATTTAACATGGCGAGACAGTTTTAAAATAAGCAACGGAGATGTCCGTTGCTTATTTTAAAACTGTCTCGCTATGTTAAACTCATTTAACATAGCGAGACACTAAAAAAAAGCAACGGAGATCTTGCTTTCTCCGTTGCTTTTGCCCACAGCTCTGATGTACTGCGCAAGCGCGAGTACATCAGAACTGCCGCAGATGCCAGACATCTGCGGAAGGGCAGTAAACAGGCATTATACTATGCCATTATTTAAGAAAAGTAATAGTTTCTTTTCTTAAATAATGTCATGGTATAATAGCAGTAACCCACTTCTGGGTGTGGGAAATGCTAAATTTACCCACGGTTGGCTTTGTTTGGTCCCTTGGGCTTCGCCCTCGGGACCAAACCATGCCAACCATGGGTAAATTTAGCATTACCCACACCCAGGCGTGGGTTATTGCTATAATATTTACCTATGAACCTAATTTATTAATGGGCTTGTATTGTGTAATATAGTTACATTTTGGGTGTGGGTGGTTGGCATTATGATAAGGTATTTATATTACAGACAAACAGTACAAGACTTGATTCTCACTAATGAAGGAAATTGGCTAGGCTCAAAAATGACCTACAAGGGCAGCAAGCCTAGTACTCACCTATGCAAATGTTCTTTTTGGATGCCAGTAACACTTAAGCAATACAAAAACTATATAACTGAACACTACAACTATACCACAGACTTTCTATTCAGCAAATATATGAGTAAACCATATACAATAAAGTCGTACTCTACTTTGTAATAGCTAATTCTGTGGGTGCATAATACTAGTTTTCAAGATAAAAAACTTTATTGCTGAGGGATGCATTGGTTTAACCATTCTTTATGTAATGAATCAAGCTAAAATCCTTTTCAGGCTTTATAGAAGAAATGCATTACACCACATATAAGTGTATTTGAGCTATACCTCCACAAAATAAAGAATGCAGCGCCTGTTGGTACTCTGTTATCCTAAACAGTAATATGTCATAGGCATCCAATCAGAAGTCAAAGATTACACTTTCCTCCCATGAAAGCCTCATGAAACCTAACATCATGTTTTAACACCTGATCAGTCCTCTGTAAATCCAGATTTGTCCAGTTTTGTACATGCATCTGGGTCTGGCTGTAGCTTGTCTGTTAGGCATTATTTTATTTTGTGTTTTGTTTTCCTTGAGAGGAAAAAAATATATTTTCGCTGCCAGCACAAAAGTGTGTAACATCAGTGGAAAAGTACTGGAAAACATTTAAATGTACACAGTATTTGTAACTTAAAACCAAATTTTCCATTCACTTTTAATCATGTGCCTAACAGAAACACTTTCATTTCTTTAAGTGTTATGCAGTTGGAAGCAGTTATACAAAATAACATAAAAGATGTACATTAATTAATTTGTCACTGCATTATAGACCAGAGTAGAAAAGCAGGGCTTACAGAGGGTAATAGAAAAGTCGTGATCATGTGACTTAGAGTAGACTACCCACTTTGTATTCTGAAATGTGAAGAAAAAAGAATGGAAAGACAAACTGAATAAGATGTACAGCCTGCACATCAACGGGAAATGGAAAAACTGTAGTGAAAACATCGCTTAAGCATGTGACCTGCACAGAACTAGGACATCTTCATGCTAAATACTGTGACAGTTGAGTGAACTGGAAAGAACATACATCCATAGAAACACTTAAAAATATAAAATAAATCTGTAAAAGTAATAGAAACAATGTGGGAACACAGTCAAACTTAAGTAAAGGCTTTAAGTGTAATATTCAGTAGTTTTTGAAGTATTCAAACATTGAATTGGACTGCAGAGTCATATGTTAAGCACATTAAATCAGCCACTAACATTTTATGAGGAGTTGCAAATAATAGCTAGTTAACAAACGTATAAGAGGATGTACCCATTAGTCCGATGTACTTTTACTATACCATTGGGGACATCCAAATGCAGTTACCACTTAGCAAAGTGCTGCTTGACACAATCTTCAAGTCATAAGATGTTTCATCAATAATTCTCAGTTTCAAAGAATGAGGCTAATGTGGCTAGATATACATTTAAAGTAAAGGTTTTACACCTCAGTGCAAAACATTTTCTTTATGTGTATCTCATACCATGAAGTTAGAAAAGATAAAAAAAAAGAAAAACTCTAAATCTACCCAAACAGCAGAGACCTCCAAGGCAGAAACGCACTTAACCACCACAACACAACACTAATCACGAGACACATAACCCTCCTAAACAGTGTGCCACTCAACCAAAGCCCCTAAGGCAAAACTGCATGCCTAGCACACTAGTCACAGGTGACTCGATAGTGAGGCACACTGATGTCCCACTCACTAGGTTGAATAAGGAGAAAATAACAGTCAGATGCCTGTCAGGTGCCAGGATCCACCACATAACGCATGCACTCAGGTCCCTCTACAACAGGTACAAATATGACTCTGTCATTGTACATGTGGGTGTGAATGACCTGAGACATACCTCCCTGGATTACATGAAAAGAGACATGGAGGAGCTCTTGGATTAAGTAGCTCAGGTGGGTATGACTCTAGCCCTGAGCAGCATCCTATCATCACTCAGAATGACACCACAGTACAAGCAGAAAATGATTGATTTCTTAGCCAGAAACTAACAATCATTCTATGTCACCTATTTAACTTTATTATTCAGAAAGATGTCTGCGACCCCCACCTAAATGCATCCCGAACTATTCTAATCCCCAAACCAAATAAAGACAGTACCAACCCTAATAATTATAGACCCATTTCTATCATTAATATGGACATTAAAATTTTGGCAGCAATTTTAGCTTGTAGATTGAAATCTGTGATTAATAAAATCATCTCTCCTGAACAATCAGGGTTTATAAACCAGAGACAAACCTTTGACCAGACTCTTACCCTAAATGCTATGTCCTCTTTATCATTGATTAAGCGTACCCCTATCTATGCCATTGCAATCGATGCATCCAAAGCATTTGACAGAATAAGCAAAGAATTCTTGATCTCGGTTCTACAAAAATTTAATTTCCCTGCACAGTTTATACACACTCTTAATACCCTTTATAAAAATGCATATACTACTTTACAAATAAACAAATATAGCTCCAAAAGGATAATGATTAATAATGGTATCAGGCAGGGATGCCCTCTATCACCGCTTTTATTTAACATATATATTGAACCTTTACCTTTACTAATTAAATAGAGAACATTTCACCACATTCCAAGATTATTTAATACTGAAATACCCCTATCAGCTTATGCAGATGATTTGAATATTTACTACTCCCTTCCCAACTCTGATATTAACAAAATTAATAGTGCTTTGCAAACCTTCTCCAAATTCTCGAATTATAAGGTGAATTTAGATAAGACAACGATCTTCCCAATTAACATCTACTCGCAATTACCCAGTGAAAGATCTCTACCTAGTATAAAAGTTAATGACCATTTTCAATACCTAGGAGTATCCTTCCAAACAGATAGAAATATACATCACCAAGGGGACTTCTCTAGATGTTGGGGCTTGATACAAAAAGATATGGAAAGATGGACTCAACTAAAACTCCCGGTTCTCTCGAAAGTAGCCATTATCAAAATGAACATTCTACCTAGACTACTGTATGTTCTAAATGCTACCAACACCCTGATTCATAATAAAGTCTTTAATAAGATTCACTCATTTCTCTCAAAGTTTATATGGTACCCAAGACCCATCAGGATAAGCTATAAAAAACTTATATACCCTAAAGATAAGGGTGGTCTAAGCCTTCCAGATTTTAGACTATTGTATGAAATAAATAGAAGCAGTAGAATAATTAATGTTGCAACTTTCAGAGAGGAACTAAATGCTTGGTGCCCATCTTGGGTCAAACTTTATTACAATTATGTTAAGTCTCTTTCCATTAATCCCATGGCCCTACCTTTCTTAGACATATCTGCCAAAAGAAAGTACAAAATTCAAAATGACCTATGGTCTCAAATCAAATGTACATAAAACTTGTTTAAATCCCTAGATCTACAGTCTGCTTTTCATCTTCTCCAACCTTTACACCTTAATCCTAACATTAAATTAAACAAGAATTTGGTTAATTTGAATTCGTTCCCACTGATCAAAAGTAAAACTGTTCTGGACTTCTTCTCATGTAGGATGGAACATACTTCTTCCATCAGAATCAAGTTTAAGCTTTCGATCAAGTACACCATTATGATTAGACAACTAATGGACATTTGCAACAAATTCTGGAGAGATACAGATATTCCCGATCCTCAGATAGAGTTGTGTAAGGTACTATGGAATCTACTAACTTGTAAAAAGAAAATGGTCTCTCACTCCTATAAATTAATCTCAGCAATTAGATGCTCGAAAGAGGCTATCCATTCTGATTTTTGGTTAAAACAAGACCCCTCGATTTCCTCTAAATCCATTGCCCAAGCCACTCAAAAATTTTCCAAAGCTATTCCTCTGTTAAAGTTCAGATATACCCAACTTATGATTGTAAATAACGCATATTACACCCCTGCTTTACTAAACAAGATGTACAAGGAAGTCCCACCCTTTTGCCAATTCTGCCCTATGACGGAAGCAGATATTATCCACATCTTTTGGAGTTGCAAATGCTCTTACAGACTTTGGTGCGCCCTCAGAGTCAAATTAGAAAAAATGGGTTATGAAAAATCTACCCTTTCATGGCAATTCGCCCTTCTTCACATACCCCCGGTAGGCATGGACATTAAGAACACTTATTTCCTAATAACAGCCTTTATGCTGATAAAATACTATATCACCCTAAATTGGAAGGATAGATCGACCCTTTCATGGAAAGGACTCAAACAGATAGCTGGGAAGCATTTTTCTGCTCATAAATACTTGTGGTATTCCATGAGGCTAAATCCATCACAGAGGGAAGCATGGAAACTGGTATATGAATGTATATTAACATAATCACACTGCATTCGAACCTCCGGCCTGGGGGTTCTACATAGATGGGCTTTGTATATAGTTAATGTATGTAGAGGAATTTTTGTCTGTACATATCTTTTAGTCATGTTGTAGGATATGATTTGTTATGTTATGACTAAAAATCAATAAAAAGAATTAAAAAAAAAAAAGAAAATGATTGATTTCAATAATTGGCTAAGTTTCTGGTGTCATTCTAAGCGGATCCAGTATCTGTTTGCCTGGGATGACATGACTGACATACTTCGATGCTTTACCGAAACAAGAAAAGAAAACGAGCAGGCAATGGAATATCCAACTGTTTATTGTATGTAAGCGCTTTCACTGAACAAAATACTTCAGCTTCTTCAGACAAGTAAAAACTATTCACTTCCCAGTTTAAAAACCTAACACAAACCTGCTGAGTCAGTGGGCTGGGCCAGCCCAAGTACATGATGTCATGCAGCATTAAACATTTAAAGCAACATTGACTAATTAAACTATGTTGCCCAAATGATAGTCTTAAACATCTAAAAAAGTTAATAAAAAAGTTTACCATTTCCAACCCAAGACAAAAAATAAATACAAATACAATTGGGATGGTAAATGATGCTTAAAAATAGGCCATTGTTATATAAAAAATAAAAAAATAATGATAATAAATAAAGTGTGTACTGTGTAAATGTGTAGCATAGAAATATACCTTGATGCTTTGCCAGAGATGGCCTGCACCTGTCTCCCCTGGGCTTCTGTATACTGGCCAAAGGTCTTGCCACCCCTATAGTGCCTTTTTTTGCGGTGTTCCAAAGACCAAATTACCACCGTAACAGCTACAAGTAAATGCAATCTGAGGGTCATGCTGCTCAACGCTAGAAGTCTAAATTTCAAAATGCATTAGCTCAAAGCACGCCTTAAAATGGAGAACATCGACATTTGTGCTGCAACAGAGACCTGGTTCAAGGCAACAGAAAGCACTCCTGTACTACCAAGCTATAACTCATTGCACACCTTTCGGCCTCAGAACTTGGACCGAAGCTCCAAAGGCGGTGGTGTTTCCATATTCCTAAAGGATGTGCACACCTCGGGGCTAGTAGCCCAACATAACGCACCAGAGATACTTCAGGTGCAGATAACATTGGGTAAGACAGTGATTCAGGTTGTAGCCTGTTATAGGTCCCCAACCATATCCCAAGACTCACACTCCACATTCCTAACCACCCTGGAAAATATTAGGGTCCAACCTAACACTCTCATACTGGTCGACTTCAACTACCCCTCTTTTAACTGGGAAACTACTCATGTACCAGTACACTTGCCCAACATTTCCTGGAATTCATTAATTCCAATACCCTGGACCAACTCGTTCTTTCCCCCACTAGAGGTAGCAACATCCTTGACCTGGTCATTACTAACATGGGTGACCGTTGCTCTACACCAGTGGTCAACTCCTCCCTGATTAGATCTGACCACAGACTAATCACCTTGGAAATCCACATCCCTCTCACCCCCACCCCCACAAAGGTATTCACCATGAAAAACTTCTCCAAAGCTAACTTTGGGCTCCTAAAAACAAAGGTGGCTAACTTCACGCTACCCATGCAAATGGAGAATAGTTGCATGATGCTGAATAATACACCAACGCACTGTAGAAACACGTACACAAATGCATGGATCTCACCATACCCAATAGAACCAAGATGCTCTCCTCCAAAACAAGGAAGCCAATCTGGTGGTCCCCTGCCATAAACAAACTCTACAACAGAAGGAGGAATCTGATGCAGAATAAGGTGAACTTCCAAGTCTAGAAAAACTTCCTTATTAGCCTCAACAAAACGTTGAGATCCCTCATCAAATCCTCTAAAGCTAGCTATGAAAACAGAAAGCTATGAAAACAGAATTGTAGCAGATAATAAAGACAACCACAAGGCCTTCTATAGTTATGTAAAGACTCTCCACAGCTATACCCAGATTTGCTGTGAGCTACTGCACAATGGTACATCATATACCAAGCCAACAGATATTGCCAATGTACTGGCCGGCACATTCAGTGCCAACTTTGCCCCCCCCAAAGGACCAATCACAATACCAGTAGATTGCCAGGCACCCAGTATTACTGCTGCACAGGTTAAAACAGCACTGTCCAAGACCATGAATACAGCTTCTATGGGACCTGACAATAGCCCTGGCTGTGTTCTACATGAACTACAGAGTGAACTGGCACTTCACCTGTGTGCCCTGTTCAATCACAGCCTCACCTCAGGCTTTGTCCCTACCAAATGGCACACTGCTACAGTCATCCCTCTCCACAAAGGAGGAGCAACTACAGATCCTGGGAACTATCGCCCCATTAGCCTGACATCATGCATCATAACACATCATCATGGACCTAATAAACAAGGATATAGGGACTCTCCAAACTCTGGATCCCACACAGTTTGGTTTTGTCAAGTGTAGATCATGCTTGCTTAACTTGGTCGACTTCTTTGAGTCAGTCACCAGAGTGGATGAAGGCAAGGTGGTTCATACAGCCTACCTTGATCTGGTCAAGGCCTTTGACACCATTCCCCACTCAGGAATCATAGAAAAACTCACTAAGCTAGGCATCAACCCCTATATTACCAGGTGGGTTGCAAACTGGCTCACAGATAGAACCCACAGTGTGAAAGTAGCTGACTCCAAGTCAGACTCCCATCCAGTCATGAGTGGAGTCCCACAGGGTTAGGTCCTGGGCCCTCTCCTGTTTGTTTTCTGCTTCTCAGAAGTCCAGGCCAACAGGAAGGGACTCTGGCTGGCAAAGTTTGCAGACGATTGTAAGTTGGGAGCCATTATTAACTCACCAAGTGATGTTGACATCCTACAGAAAGGCCTCACTGAGACCAACGACTGGTGTCAGAATCATGGCCTTAAGCTCAATGCCAAAAAATGTGTTGTTATCCCCTTTGAGAAAAACCCAGTTCCTGTGAATTACCACATTGACGGCAGTCCACTGAACACAGAAGGCGTTATAAGAGATCTGGGAACACAGGTTGACAGCAACCTCTCTTTTGACCACCACATTGCCACTGTGGTCAGAAAGTCCTTTTATGTGGCACATCTCATTAATAAGGGTTTTGTATCCAGGAAGAAGGAGGTCATTGTCTCCCTCTACTCTTCCCTCATTAGACCAATCATCGAGTGCAATGCCGTATTTGGCATGTACCTCACTAGACACCTGCAACAACCGGAGAGGCCACAAATGTACCTCACAAAGAGGATCCTAGGCCTTAAACACTTGTCTTATATGGACAGACTCAAAAAAACTCCAGCTATTCTCTGTCTCATATTGCCTACTCAGAGGCGATCTCTGCTTGACTTACAAAGCCATGTCTGACCCAGCTCTGTTAGAAATGCTACATCTAAAGAAATCCCAATCCCTCCACACTGCACACTCCAGAGACCTCAACCTCATTACTACAAACAGTAGAACATGCTGGAGGGACAGGTTCATAACCCAGAGACTGCCCATGCTATGGAGTAGACTTCCCACACATGCCAAGCAGAGCACCTCCTGGCCCTCTTCAAGAGAAATCTTGATGAGTGGATGGGAAATAGAAAATTCACCCCGGGGATCACTCCAGTGGCTCTACTCGACAGAGGCACTGGGAATTAAGGTCAGGTGGCACAATGCCAGGGTTATCCTATGGGCTAGGCTTGTAAAGGCTCCAGGGTCATTAGCCTAGTACACAGCTATGAACCTATAAAAAAAAATTGTTAATTGTTTCAGCGCCTGTAGCTGTAAACATTTGGTATCATACCTCAGTCTCAACTGTTACTTTACAGATTTTTGCAGAATGTCCAGATTTTTGTCTCATACTTTTGCTCTGTTTCTCATTAAACTGTGGTTTTCTCTGGCAAATCATTGAGGACTGAAGTGAAGTTAGAAAATAATGACAGACATTTTGAGTTATAGTCTTCATTATACCCTTCAGAAAATTCATAGTTATGCAAAACATGTTATTCTATTAACTTTCAAATTTTGTAATAGCAACATTTAAAGCGTGTCCCTATTTTGGGGCCTTTGTTCCCCTATTGTTTATGTCTTTGTCCGGATTTCTTGGTCTTAGAAGTTGAGAGGTATGTAGTATGGTCTGAAAGTAAGATGGTAATGTAAAATATAGGGACAAGTAATGTGACCCTACCTGCTGTCTGTTTTTACTGTGCTTTCTTTCTGGTTTACAGTCTGTCGCAATTGACTATCTAAGGAGTGTAACCTGGAGTAATATATTGTGCTAAGCCAGTTCATTTACTGCTTCAACAGTCAACTACTAGTTACACTCATTTCTGTTGTTAAGATTGCCTATTTAACATGTATGCATTGTCTACCTGTTTTGCCATTGATGTCAACTATTAACTTATAACAGTGTAAAAATTTGGAGCTATGCACAAGATCTTTCATTTGTTTGAACGCACACATGTACAAGCCTAGGGACATGAGGACTTTTATCATCAGAAACACACAGATATTCATCACGACTAATGAATTAAGACTGGCAAGGGCTGACTATCTTACTTGTTAGTGCATTTCTACAATGAGTATTAAACCACAGTTTGGAAATGTATACCAATTTATATGTCACCTTGGGTGGACATCTCTGATGGACATGGAAAGGGATTCTGTTCCACAGATGGGGGAGTTTTTGGGACACAAATCTATCCCACCATCAAGTTCTGTTAATTTGACTGGTGCCAGAAACATGGCCTCAGACTGAATGCCAAAAATGCATCATCATCCCTTTTGGGGAGAATGACGTTCTCACAAATGATCACATTGATAATAAGGCACTAAGCACACAATCAGTTGTGAGGGACTTGGGTACCCAGGTTGATAGCAAACTGACTTTTACCATCATATTGACTCTGTTGTATGGAAAGCTTTCTACATTTCCCACCTCATTAGTAAGGATATCTCATCCAGGGACAAGGAGGTGATAACATCCTTATATTCTTCCCTTATAAGACCCATTATTGAGTGTAGTGCTCATTTTGGCATGTACTTCACAAAGCACATGCAGCAGCTGGAGACACCACAGAGGTTCCTCACCAGGAGAATCCAGGGCCTCAAACATCTACCCTACACAGATAAACTAAAAACCCTGTCCCTCTACTCAGTCTCCTACAGACTCCTCAGATGTGACCTCTGTCTGGCATACAAAGCAATCTCAGACCCAGCCCTGATGGGACTGCTGCATATCCGCAAGTCAAACTCCAGTCATGTAACCCACACATGTTACCTCAACCTGGTCTGTGACATAAATAGGACTTGTTTGCAGGACAGATTTGTGTCACAGAGACACCCCTTTTTGTGGAATAGACTCCCTCTCCACGTAAAGCAGAGTACCGCATTAAACCTTTTTAAGCATAACCTGGATAACTGGATAATACACTCCTGGGATTCCACCTGTGTCCCTGCTTGACAGTGACATAGAGTGCTGACTTGTTGGAACATCGGCTAAATTCTTGGCTAGGCTTGTAAGAGCCTCAGGGCCAATAGCCTAGTAACTTCCTATGATCTTAAGTGAAGTGAAGCTGGTTTGGAGACTGAAATGCTGCAAAAGGTAATGGATGTATCTGTCTCAAGCTACAGATTTTAATTCTATGTGTGTTGAACTAATGGCTAGACTGAAACATGAGAAAAGGAACCTGAGATGAAACAATCTGCTGGAATATCATTGCAGGAAGGACCTATATGAGAGCAGAATTCACTCTGTCCTGTTCTTTGTGTTTAGACACCTGTGAGAAACATTTCCCTATTACCAGATCACAGATGCAGTTTGTCGAATGCATCTTGATCGAACCGAAAAGAGCAAAATGGCAACATAGCGAAGCGGCTTTTCAGCAAATTCTTTCCCTGGGAAAGAATTTGCTTGGCTGCTTTTGCTACTTTGCCATTTTCGGCACTGTAGTACGATCTCGGATTTGGTATATTTAAGTAGGGGGTGTGGGGGTGCTGTTCAGAGGTTTCAACGTTGTAAGCTTTCGCTTACATGGGGTTGATTAATTACCGTTCGCTTTTGTAAGCATGCGATAATATAATATAGACCCTGAGAAACAGCCATGGCAGAGACTTCACCTGAGCATCCTTTTTATCTATGCTAGTAGCAACAATGGGACTTCATTTCTTCACTTGATTCAGTAACACATAAATGTCACCTCTTGACTGGACATTTTTTTTTTTTTTTTTTGTTTAGGAGTAAGGCTTATTTTGTTTGAGTTTTAAGCATTTGCAGATTACAGCATTAAGTTTCTAATGGGCCTGTATGAAACATTTCCTTAGAAAGTGCTTAGAAGTATGATTTCTGTTTATGTAAACTAGACTCTTCATACAGCTAGCCTTTGGAAGAACTTTTCTTCTCAAGCTTTGACTGCAGTCAATAAGAAGTTGGTAGAGTTGTATTTTCTTTTAAGACTGAAGCTTTAACAGACTCATATTCGAACTGCTGTTGAAGTTACTTCTGCCGTGGTTTATTAAAGTTCATAAAACATACAAAATGCTCTTGTGGACTTGGGGCTGGAAATTTTCTGTTGATCTGCATGTTACTGACAATCATTTGTGCTGTTTAAATATTTTAATAACTGTTAAAAGTTGGAGGGGTGTGGTGCATTACAGGGACTAACCCACTAAATGATATATTTGTCATACTGAAAAGCATTTTGCTAGGGACTGCCCAGACAGATTTTGTACTTTTTTGTGTGAGAAAGGCCATTTCTCTTGGGAGTATGAGCCATCCTTTATCAGCTGTGGGGATGTAGGACATTTTTGGCCAGACTGTCTCACTTAAAGGCCATATGAACAAGAGGGGAACTCCAAGAGGGTGGGGGCAAGCTATGTATGGTGTTGCTGAACAGAAAGTAGTGAGTCCTTGTTTTACAGGTCTGTTGTCCCAGTGGCTGCTAGTGCTACAAAAGCACAACACGATAATCATTTTGGTTTTGGATACTTCAGAGGACAATGGTTCTGGGTGGATTCAGAAGATGAAGAATAATCTGCTGTATTGTGGATGTCATTGGTTCTACTGTCAGTAGGTTAGTTGAAGGACCTTTATTATCAAGTTAGGGGATGAAGAAAGAAAGCAAAATTCTATGTATATTAATTGCTATAAATAACTGTGGTTGAAATTTTGACTTTAAAAGTAAATAGTTTGAAAGTAGAGCAGAAATGGTATTTGTTTTTTGAATGGTTATGTGATCAGTGTTGTCAGAGTGTTTGTCTAAAATATTCTTTCATATATGGAGCAGGACAGGTTGTAACTGGTTGAAGGAGTCCACTGTTTTCAATTTGCTTTTGTGGAATGTTCTTGAGTTTTTATGAGGGTTAATTATACTGCTATAGAGATTGTGAATTGGGGTGTGGGTGGTCATTTGATATTTGTTGACATAGGTTAGGGTCATCCTTTTTAGGGTGTTGAATGTAAATGCTCATGGGGATGGGACTTTTAGGCAAGAAATTTCTGAGGTTTTGGGTGATTAGATTCAAGGGGGGATTATACTTTGTGTGTGTGTGGAAGGGGAGACTTCAGTTTTCCTCCATGTAATCCTCAATGGAAGAAGATGACAGATTAGCAGGATTTACCGGAATGCAGGGGCTTGTTGGTTGGTCAGGAGAGTATAATGTATTTTCACACAATTTTGGCTACAGAAATAGATTTTTATCTTGCTTCTGTCAGTTTGAATATTAGCAGGTTTACTGCAAAGGTTACCATTTTTCAGATCATGTGGTATTTTTGGGAGTTTTAGTGCTTGTTAGCACAAGATAGATCGGGAGAGATGTTTTTTATTTATTCAATTATTTTTTTTGGGATAGATGTTTTTGATTTATTCAGTAATTTTTTGGGGGGATAGATGTTTTTGATTTATTCAATTATTTTGTTTGGGATAGATGTTTTTGATGTATTTAATTATTTTTTTGGGATAGATGTTTTGATTTATTTAATTATTTTTTTGGGGATAGATGTTTTTGATTTATTCAATTATTCTTTTCTAGAATCAGTATAAGCAGTATTTTGATAGAATGTGGCAAGCTTATTGGGGGATGCAGGATTTTTATGTTAGATGGACTTCCTAGTGGATATCATTTATACTTAAACTTAGAAGTGGATTTTGTTTTATTTTGAAACAGTTAGATGGTGTGGAGGTTGGTGATTTGGATGGTAAGTTTATAGAGATCTGGAGGCTGCATGAGGTTCATATGTCAGATCTCCATAAAGAGTACAGCTTGCAGCAGTTTATTTGTATCGGTAAGAAGTGAAGGAATTGGTCTGTATTTTGCTGTGTAACAGGAAAAAGTCAAATTGGGAACACGTAGTTTGTTTATTTATGGAGTTGTAGGAAGTAGTTGAAGAGGAGGGCTGTAAATTTGTACTAGTGGAACAGTTTTGGATGAACAGCTTTGCCTCAGGGAACACAGTGAGCTATGGCAGGGGCAGTTTGAACTTTCCAGGTGTAAATATACTTTACCAGGTTTATAGGTGAGTGAATAGAGATTATATGACCATTTAAATCAGCAGCAGAAACTAGTATGTTTGAAGATTTTTAATGAATAATTACAGGGAGGTTATTTGGTATTGAGTTTTTTTTTTATGAAAAAAAGGTAAAACTAAGTTATTGAGTAATTGGAAGCTTATATTTTTATTATGAATACACTATAAGGGATTGTGTTGCATAGGCTGGAGAAGTGATGTAGGAGGAGTTTTGTGAGCAGCATTAATGACAATAAAGAATTAAGAGATTAGTGCAGAATATCAGTTATGGATGCTGATGGTATGAATGTGTATGTTAACAGGATATATGACAAAAATGTTCACTGAACATGATTCTGAACGTATGGGGATAAGTATGAAGCACATGTGTTGAGGCACAGAGTAGGAAGGCTACTTTGGAAGTGGTAAGAGGTTATTGAAGAAGCAGATAATATGAAGGTTCCAAGGTAGGATGGTTTGTCTTAGACAGTATATACGTTTTTGTAACCTTTACTGAAGGATGAGCTGATAAAAATCTTTCAAAGTATTTTAAACAAGGTAGCAGATAGCTCTGTGAAGTGGATATATTGTTTTTTTTTTTTTTTTTTAGTCAAAAAGGGGAACTTGCAGGGTATACATAACTGGAGGCCTATTTTTTCATTAAATGTGAATCTGAAACTGAAGCTTCACAGGAACAGGCTGTCAAACACGATCAGTATGTTTTAGACATGTAGGGCAAAGGGACACAGTATATTTTATTCTTCTTAGAGTGGTCACAGAATGAATGTGTAGGTTGATGTTTATACTTCGCTATTAAATCAAGAGAATGATTGTGGTAATATTAACTATGAGTCTTTATGGAGAACCATATTTGAACTCGGTCAGAGGTATAAAAGGTTTTCAAATTTATTAAAGAAGTTTACACAATGGGATGAGGGGGAATGTTTTATTAATGGAAGGTTGATTAAGTTGATTAAGTTTTTATTCAAGTCTACTTTTCTATGTAGCATATGTGGATAGATTTATTAGGGCTTTAGTAGCAGTGTGGATGTGACAGCTATGTTTATAACTGTAAAAAACAAAAACACACTCCAGTCCATAAAAGCAATCCATTTTTATTCAAAATTTAAGCATTTAATAATTACAAAACCAACAACTTAAATATCCTAAAAATGACATGACATTGGTCAGCTGGCCCAGTATCCAAATAAATAAAGATTTGAACACATTTAAAATCAATTAAATCTTATAAAATCTTAACACCGTAGTGTTAGAATTTAACTGAGCAGAATTTCAAAACGCTACTTAAAGATGTGTTGTCATTCAAAACTGGGAAGACAAGCTGCAATTAAACAATTGCTAGCACAATTCATAATACTCTAACTTGATTTCCCAGTTATCATCCCTTATTATATGTGGAAATTGTTCTATAACAGAAAATATATTTTTTTAAACTTCTACAGACTTCCACAGCTTGCTGAGTTTGTCACATTTCCACATTCAATATCATAGTAATGCTCATAAATATGAGAATGTAAGGCCCTTTTGGTCTTCCTAAGTAGTATAATTGACATTTTCCGCATATTACTAGGTATATCATTTTCTTAGTTTGGCAATTATGATATTCCCTTACTATTCTATATGTGCCGTGTTCAGTGTTTAATTGCAATGTCTACACTTAAACATTGCTAGAATTCTATTAATACTAAGAGAGCATTTTCGTTCCATATATGATTTTTAAATTTGTTTACAAATCTTGGCATTTGACAAAAATGGTCACTTAAAGTTTTGTCCAAGCCCAGAATGACCCAGTGCTTTTTACTAATATTTATACTATTTACCTCACTGCAGTTAGACAAAACCATAGCTTTAGAAAAAAATTAAGTTTATTTAGGTGTATGTTTGTGTCAGGAAAGACGTACTAAAAGATGTGGTATATGCAGGTGAGCTGTGTGCATTGATTACAAGTCATATGAATGTGGAAAAAGTATTGGCAGTGTCTGTAGAATGGAAAGGTAAGACAGAAGTTAAGATAAAAGAACAAGTGTAAAAGGTTTGTGTGTGGGGATTAGAACAGAGAAGTGTATGATAGAGAGGGTTAAGTTTAAGCATCATTTTAGGAAATAAAAGAAAATGTTATTTTTCTGTTAAAAACATTTTTAGTTCTTATACTTTCGTATGTGGTAAGTACTCTTTTATGTTAATCACATTTAGAAGTGAGGTTACTACAAATTTTTCATGACATTTTAGTTTTTAAACTAAATCCACTGAAACTGATATAATGAGTGAAGTTGAGTTGGATATGCTGCACTGAGTGATTTGTTTTGCTTAATGAATCATCCATTTGGAAGAGATGGTACAAAGTTAGGCTGAGTCTCAAAGGGCTGACAGAAGAAGGTGGGATAAGTGGGACAGCATACAGGTGAGAGATTCAACTGCATTGGATAAAGTACCTGGGCCTATCTATATAACATGTACTGCAAGTACTGTTTGAATATTTTTGTGAATTAATATGTGATGTAGAAGATATGAAGTTAATATCTATTTGTATATAATATTCATACTTGCCAGTATGAAATGCATTTTATATTTCATTAGAAATGTATTATTAAGCAAAATTTCAACACAGATCTAATACTTTTCCACTACCTGCAGTATAACATGTAAGGTATGTTTTGGAATGACTTGAGTTAAGGCTTACTTATCCATTTCTTCCTTGCATTTTCCAGTACTTCAGAGGGTCAGAAAACCTCCAGCTTACTAGCCGCATAAAGCATGCTTTGTACTTTAGCTGCTGCAACATCTTTCTTATAATAGTCTGCCATCTCAAGAATGTAGACATTTCCTTCACGGTCATTCACCATATCACCTTTTCTTTTTGTTCATAGTATGTTTATATGATTGCTTTAACATCATATGCATCTATCACTATATTATTATTAGTATTCAGTCAGTTATGGTTACTATTTGCTAACAGAAGGGAATAAAAGAGACTTGGAAGATAAGTGTGTGTGTGGAGGGGGGGGGGTGCTGCTTACAAGCCAAAGGAGAGTGCTGTCCAGGGGATAATGAATATTAGGTCAAACAGGTAGATATTTACACAAAGTTATCTTTAGCTGTTTATGTTTGCAGACAGTTCAGACCCGGACTGTGTTTTTCATAGAACAGTGTATCCACCGGTTGGATTAAAGATAAAAGTGTTATTACAGCTGATTATTTAGAGTGGTGTTAGGTACAAAGTTAACTTTAACTGTTTGTGTTTGCAGATAGTTCAGACCCAGACTGTGCTTTTTATATAACGATGTATCCACCAGTCGGGTTAAAGATAAAGGTGTTATTGCAGCTGATTACTTAGAGTGGTGTTAGGTTGGAGAGACACAGAGCTCTTCATGGGGCCTGTAGCAGGGTGGTTGTACATTTATTTGTTAAATGGATCACCACCAGTCAGGGCACTAGAGATTAATCCTTCTTGGTTTTGCACATACAGTGAGCAAACTGCAGGCCTTCAACTTATCCATGAGTACCAAAGCAAAATATGACCTGATGTTTGTACTCGGTAAATGGATCGCCCAATGAAGAGTCTTTAACAGGCATTAAAGGTGCTGTACTTAAAATACTCATGCATAATATTCACCAAACAAAAATACACATGATACAGATGTCATCCTGAAAGCAGCAGTATGTCTGAAATATCAGAGGAACTGCAGCAGCTTTGAATCATAGCATTTAATGCAAACTGATGGCAGTTTACACAAAAATGGTCATCTTCTACAATCGGTTCACAGCTGTTGAAATACATACTTTTGATGAAGAAATGTTTTCACTTCCTAAACATTGTAAAGATTCAATTAACATTTAGTATACTTGAAATAGTATTTCTTTTATGTAATGAAGTGAAACTTGAAGTTCATACGTTTTGAAACACAATAAGAGCATCATTTGTAGATGTGATATCCTAACAAAAACTAGATGTTGTTCAGGCAACTGTAACACAAACTGAGGTACACAAAAATATGTACAATTTTAAAGTCACAAATAAAAAGAGTTCTAAATGTCAGACAGATATTCATCCTGGCCTGAGTGCATTGGTCAGGTTTGGTGAGTAGGGGACAGTGCTTCATTTTAAAAGATGAGGTTGGCAGCTCAAACAAAAATATTGCAAACTTGGTAGTCAGCCATAATTATGATTCTTTAATTCTGCTTTGTAAACTGCCCATTGCTGTAAGATATTGCTGCTTTTGATATCCATGAGAAAGGATTGCCATGATAAGGGGAGGTTCATTGCAAGTATGCTGCCTATTTAGCATAATACTTCATAACAGTACAAAAAAAACCTTGTATGTAAGATGCTATTTTAAATTCTAGTTGTACATCACATCACTGAAAGAAAACCTCATCAAAAGCAACATAATCAAGGCACAGAGGCAACAAATTGAAACCCATTTTGTTGACATTCATGTAGGTCATGCAAGTAATTATTTCTACTAGAAGAGAAATTCCAACACGCTAACTCCGGCAATAAGCAAAACTTTATGCCTGATGCTAACCATAACATAACACAAACTTTAATGTAATCCCCAATCAGACATTTATTCAATTAATTACTTTTATTCTCCCTGATATTTGACCAAAGCAGACTTGCTGCAATGGCTTCAGGAAAATCATCTTTGTTAAAATCATCATCAATCAGCTAGCTTGAGATATATAATTCAGCATCTAGGAATTTAAATAGGAAATTAAGAGAAAAGGGGTGATTATCTAATGGATAAAACATGAAATTAGAAGAGAATGTTTCAATTGTCCAGTAGTATAATTCTAATAAAATTTACTTGATCATTTAGTAATGAGAAAACACTTTTCTAGCAATGAGAACTGCTTGGTTAAAAACTAGATGCCTTGTTATTTATAAAGAGGATTTAAGCCTGTTACATTTACTTGCTTCGGATATCTTGCTACATGAAGTACATTTTATAACTGACACATTGTATGTTCATCCCTTACTTTTTAGAGGTTAGCAGACAGCCTAGTGCTTGGGTCATGCCTAGTCGTAGTGATATAGCATGACTCAAGGTATATAGATTGCTTCTGTTATTACAGAAAATTAAGATTATCTATGAATTCATAAATAGAAACTACAGCTACTTAAATGCCTAACTACTGTGAAACGTCTCAAAACTTTCATTTTGAACATAATCCTCCAAGCCACAAAACTAAAAAAAAAAACTTTATTTCTGGATGTATTTGTATTGAAACTTTATATGTTTCGATATATATAATATTGTCTTGTATACTTTTGGATGTGTATACTACATTATTAATGTCTGGAAAATCTTATAGGCCGCAGAACTGTATAAAAAAAAAAAAAAAAAAAAACATTGTGTAATTGAAACTTTGAATGTAACTGTAATAACTATGTCTTGTATGCTTTGAATCTGAAATTTGGAGATTTTCCATCCGGGCCTCCACTGAAAATGGGTTCTGGACCCAGTGGACTTTCCCGGTCAGCAAATGTCAATAAATAAATAAATACATAATAAATAATGAAATCTTAGCCCTTTGAAGTATTGATTGTGTTATCTACCTGTGAGGAGTCAACCATAAATTACAACGTTCTGGTAGTGATTCAGTGTTCATTGCAAATTAATACATTTCTGCCATGTAGCTTCTTAGTTTAAAAAACTATAAAGTCATTTTTCTTGATTGCTATTGCTGTTGTTAACTCACTTAACCATGTTTACGGAGGAATAGGTGCAGAAAATTAAAATGAGTACAGAACACATGCTCAGTATTTCAGTTGTTAGGTTGGCTATGAGCGTCTAATCTAATCTTTCACTTTTGTTACTCATTAGTGAAGAGGTGTTGAGGCACGAAGATCTACAGCCTGATGTAAATGTTGAAAACTTAGGACAGCTCTTAGATCAAACAACTATGGATAAACTGAAGAATGATTACTGTGAGGCTGTACAGGTAATTCTGTAAATGATTGCACTTCTCTTGTTGTGCTTTATATTAGTTATTGTGTTACCAGCTCCTGTTACATTTCATTTTTGTTCCAATATTGGAAATGAAACATTTCATCTAGTGTACTATACTTTCTAAAAGAGAGAAAGGAAAAATGTTATTTATTTGCATCTTTATTGCTTCCTAAACATTGGCAGAAATATCCAGTTCCTGTTTTTAGGTTAGTAATGCAAAGCACACAATGAATCTACACATCTGTCACATTATTTTGAACCTGCAGCATATGTGAGAATGATTTTTTGACAACTGTGACTTTTATTTTGTTCCTGAAATCACCATTTTGTAACTTGAGTATTTTTATTTACTTTCATTGCATATTAGAATGGCATTTTACATATCAAATACAAGTATTTCTCCATACTGTCAAGTGCCCATTAAGATAACAGTTTATTAAGTAAAAACAAAGGAAGAGCATTTCAGCCTTTTGACAACTTCATCAATGAAGTGGTAACTGTTGTATAATTTAGATTCAGTAAGAGTAATCGACTCAAAAAAGAAAGTAAATCTTAATACATTACATAATTATACAGGTTTGTAGAACATTGTCAAGTGTGTAGTCAACTTTTTAAGGTCAGCAGATGTTATGAAAGTATATGCAAAATGTGTCATCAAGAAAACCTGTACCAGTCAACTTTTTAAGGTCAGCAGATATTATGAAAGTATATGCAAAATGTGTCATCAGGAAAACCTGTACCATTATACCATGCCCTAAACACCATACTGTATGGCTGCCAGAAATTTGTCTGAATTTCAATGAAAAGTGAGTGAGTGAGTGAGTGAGTGAGTGAGTGAGTGAGTGAGTGAGTGAGTGAGTGAGTGAGTGCTCACTGCCCAGTTAACAAGATACTTAGCCTACTAAATTACAGCAGTCATATTTTTACTGTAACAAGGTATCACTTGACCCCAGCAATTGCTGGTTGAAAGCCTGTGCTAGTCACATATGGGGATAAAGCTATGGGTTTGGCTCAGGAAGCTGTATTCGATTCTTGGCTAAGGTGCTTAATGGAGCAGGCAGGGAGAGTGGAACAGTGCCCATCCTGGGAGGAGAGGGTGCTTGCTTGGAACACCCATAGACTGTCGATTTTCCTGACAGAGATCATAGAAACAAGAAACTCATGTGTAGCCTGAGGGTGGACGAGGAAGTCCTACTGATGGTAACCTCTTATGGAAGTGAGAGGTGGAACAGTGGTGATGTTCATTGCATGACCCACCCACAGGATATTGCTGGAAGGACTCAGGCAGGGACTTAACAGGAGGAACACTCTTATGATTAGCATAATGCTGCCATTGGTGTCTTGATCTCCATCAAGTTTGGTAGACATGGTGAATGAGGAGAGGTCCTTGGACTACCTGATGGATAGCTGTAAGGAGCCAAAAACTGTTGGTTTAAAGAAAAAGACTGTAGGAAAGGTCATAAGAAAGGCCACATTTCTTATGACCTTTCCTACAGTCTTTTTCTTTAAACCAAGTGTGTGTGTGTGTGTGTGTGTGTGTGTGTGTGTGTGTGTGTGTGTGTGTGTGTGTGTGTGTGTGAGAGATGTGTAGACAGCAGTATGTCAAAATGGATGTAGGGTGCAAGAAAGCAAACACTGGGCCTTAGGCATACAAAATGTAGATTACACAGAAAAAGAGAGGGATTGCATTATGGACAAATTGATGTGATAAAGATGCTGTCATGGACAACTTATTATATCTGGAATTGCACGAAGTGAAAAATCATATTGGTCACTCAGAGACAACAGGTCTAAAACTAACAATGGAGCTAGATGTGGGCTTAGTATTACACATAATTTCTGTTATACATTAAAAAATATGTCCTGAATATACAATTGAAAGAAACAGCATTGAAATTAAAGATATATTCTGATAATCAAGTAACCCTTGGTGATTAACTGAAGTGATATTGACTATATTCCAAATAGATTAGCGCTTTCGGGTAAAACCACTACCCTTCATCAGATCTAAATACAACAGCATTCACACTGGTTAAATGTAGATTCCAATCAATTAGAACCTTCAAATGAGCCTACACCTTCTCAAGATGGTTTGAGTGGAGAACAGGTGTTCAGCCCAGGGGGTGTGTCTGCTCATAGATTGTCAATCCAAGTAATTTTGGCAAATTCCATTTCAGCCACCACATCACCCCCCTCTCTGATTGGGTAATATAACTTGTAAGACCAAAAAGCAAAAGTATGACTATTGTTTAACATTATATGTTTAAATAGGGGATTTTTCTCATCTTTCAATTTAATATCACTTATATATTTGGATATATGCTCTTTAAGCTGCATGTTGGTTTTGCCAGATTAAAAATTGGAACATTGTTGGCAGCATGCTAAGTATACTGTGTTTTTTGTTTTGCAGTTAGTATATAACATGTGTATATAACTTTTACCAGTAATAGGATGAATAAAATCTTGAGTTTTGTTGATGCATTTACTCATAGTACAGCTTCTGCAGGAATAAATTCCAATTCTATCTGACAAAATTTTATGGTAGCTTATAGATCTTCCACATAACAAACTTTTCAAATTTCTATTCTTAAATGAAAATGCTGGTACATCACCTACTATAACATTTTTGTCACTAGGCAGATTCTTCCAGTTATTGCATATAATGTCACAGACATAACTTGTTTCACCAGAGTAAGTTACGATTAATCTAACTTGTGAACAGTCACGATTACTTAAACTGTTAGTAGTGGAAGAATTATCTGATGTTTGTGATGAAAATAATTGTCTTCCGTGAGTACTTCTCAACTTCTTAACATTATTTATATGTTGATATACATGCTTTCTATTGTAACCTCTATCAATAAATTATTGACTCAGTACTTCACTTGCTCTTTCAATTTCTTCCTCCCTGTTGTTCAACTGTGAGTTCCTCAGCATCTGTCCTTTCACAGTATTATCATAAATATGTTGTGGATGCATACTGTCTCAGGATAATAAGCCATTCCTCTTACAATCTTTCTGATGGATAGTAGTATTTATCCCACTATCAAATTAAAATTGGACATCTAAAACGTCATTAACTGTAGCAGATTGTTTCATTGGAAATCTTAGAAACTCAACGGTAGTCTCTAAATATATTAAAAATTCATTAAGAATCTCCAAGGACCCCTGCCACATAATATATACATTGTCCATGAACCACTGTAATAGGAGATATTTGAACCAAATATGTTCCCATTCATTACATGATTAGATGCGCAGTATGCTAATACAATATTCACATAACTGTCAGCACAGGGAGTGTCCATGGCTACTCCCCGTTTTTGCTGTCAGATGTTCTTTTCATACAAAAAAATATTGTTATCCAACACTATTAGTTAATAGTTGATATAGTAATTCAGTCTTCTTATTGGAATAACCTTTCTTGTTATGCAAATAATTCTTTATGGCCATAATCCCATAATTATTAGGAATTACCACAAAGAGACTGTTTATGTCCAATGTAACCATAAGATAGCCTCTAGAATTAGTAATGTCATGTGACTGTTTAGAGAGAATCAAGGAAATCCTTAGTGTCCCTTAAGACAGTAGAAGCATTTTTCAGTTCATGTTCAATATAGCTAGATAAAGGTTCTGTCCCCCATCCTGCTAGAGCAACTATAGAGTGGAAAGGGGGATGCTCAAAGCACTTATGAATTTTGGGGAGGCCTTTTATAGTTGGTATCATTGGGGACACAATCTTGAAAAAGTCATAGAGAACTTCATCTATTTTCTGACATATTAGTGAATCATATAAAACATCATTTATGCTTGTGATCTTACAGTTGACAGTGTTATGATCAATTAGCTAAGCAGCTTCATCACTGAACATGTCAGGCATCTTATTATGATAGTGAAACGTATCCAGACTAACAAAAGCACCACCTTTATCTGCTGAACAAATCACAACATTGCCGTTATGCATTAGTTCTTTCAAAGCCAGCCTATCCTCATTGCTTAAATTGTGAAAATGGTGTCTAGGTTCATTAAATTTCTTATAGATATCTGCTTCACACACTTTAAGGAAAGCAACCAGTATAGCATTGTTTTGAGATATAAAGAGACTAGGTCTTTTTAACATATGAGACTCACTAGTGGTATTCATACCATAAATATCCTTCAGCATCACATCCCTACAAAACATTCTTAAATTAATAATGGCATCACTAATATGGGAAGGGACAGCAGGAATAAAGAATAAACATTTATTTAACAATGAAGTATGTAGCAGCTTAAATTCACCACCAAATCAGAAATGGTAGGAGCAGAATGTATTGGCATTTTGTTGAGATCTTCCTCCTTTTCCTCATTCTGATTAGGGAGAGGTCCCCTTTGCATATATGCTGTGGTATTAGTGGTAATGGGAGCACTGGAAAAACCAAGGATAACACACAAGTGTCCTTACATCTAGCTCCCAAGTTAGTATCAGCATTGTCTCCCAGACATCTCTCTGCACATGTGTTAGATGTTGTAAATTAATATTGGTGCTTCAAGGAGAATTCACTTCAGTCTTCTCTGTGCATGCATAAGATGTATTGGCATTACAATTAATGTTTTGATGGGATTCATTTTGGTCCATAGCTTGTTAATGTCAATTAGTTCATTAACAAAATTATCACCCTGTATTAGCGTTGAAGAAGTAATATTGGACTTCTTACCAAAGCTATATCTAGGCCATTGAAAAATTCTTCCATTTTTAAAATTCCATAAAATCCCTTAAAAGTTTTATCTTAATCCATTCTAATTTCATATTGTACATTGAAATATTGGAATAAAGTTCATGTAGCTTAACAGTATAAATACCACCAGAAAACTTTTTTTCTATATCAGCTATCAGCCTGTTTCAGTTCGTCTTCCAATAAAAGGTTGTTCTCCAGTAACAACCTCATGTAATTTAAACTAGTCTCAAGATTAATCATTTGCCATCTTTCTAATAATGCAGGATGAGTATTATCATAAGCAGGCATCACCAGGACTCTTAACCCTCTTGGGATCACCTTGTAATGAAGGCATGCTTCTAGATGAAGACGCTACCATTAGATCTTTCTTAATTTTTGTAGCAAATCCTCCAGCTCTCTATATGCTGCCATAAAATATTCATAATTGCCAACTCCATCACTAGTAGAAATGGATGTCTTCTCAAAATCCAAATGCAGTGATGGATTTACCATAAATCTAAAGCTGTTCCATAAAGTGAAGCAAACCTTCTGGAGGCAGTCTTTGAACAAGGACAGTAGTCCAGTTCAGTATTAACAGTGGTATTGCCTTCAGCCATGTGTAGCCCCTCATTGAACAAACAATAAAATAATAAAAGAACCACGAGGACAGCTACAAAAGATTGGTGCTGGAATGTATACCAAATGAAGAAACAACAGAGCATGACCACTAAAGCTCCGGACGTGTATTAAAATCAAATATGTGATGGCAGAAACGGAATTTGCTGAGATGACTTGGATCAGCAATTTACGAGCAGACACATCCCCTGGGCTGAACACCTGTTTTCCACTCAAACCTGCTTTGAGAAGGCATAAGTTTGTTTGAAAGTTCTGATTAGTTGGAATCTACATTTAACCAGTGTGAATGCTGTTGTATTTAGATCTGATAAAGGGTAATGGCTTTGCCCAACAGCTCTAATCTATTTTGTACATAATCAAAGTTTTAGTTATTGTGCATTATGTTTTTATTAAAGACTATTTCATTTTAATATATGTCCAGAGCCTTGGTGGTCATGCTCTGTTGTTTCCTCATTTGGTATACATTCCAGCACTGACCTTTTGTAGCCATCCTCTTAGTTCTTTTATTATTTTAAAGTGACATTGACTTACAATGTTAAAACACAGACATTATACTTCTATGATGGATCGAGAGATGTCTAACACTGCTTGGTAGAGTGGATACTGGAAATTCTGCTAAACTGGTATTCATTAAGACATTACATTGTTCTCACAAACTTCCAGTAACAAAGCTAAGGCTGAACAGACATTTCATCTGCTGGCAGGTACAAAACAAGGACAATTGGCTGTATAGACACAGAAACTAAATGTCAAAACCTTCACCAACACATACATAAAGCATATTGGTGGGACAAATTTATTACCCTATAGTTGCCCCATCTCTGGAACAAATTGCATCTGCATATTAACCAGAGTGACACCCTTGCCTCTTATAAGACTGGCCTTGACTACTGGAAACATGCTCGCAAGTTCACCCCTGGCCTGACATGTTTTTCCTTTCTGGAAGCGGAAGGCACATCTGGTGGGTGGTATTTGGCAAGGTGCAAATGGTCTTCAGACTTACCTGCCATGTAAATGTTCCTTGTGTTTCACTGTTGCAGTCATCACATTTGGGTTATCCCTGACAGGGTTGCCCTTGGCCAGCCTGAATACCAGAGACTTGGTATTTCTGCATCGGTTGCTGTCACTTGAGAAATGACGTCAGATCATCAGTGGTATAAAGGAAGGCATCCAATGCCATTACATCAGTCTTTCTTGCCGTGGAGCCCAAAGCCGAAGCAGTTTGCATGAGTGCCAGTCAGATGCTACCTGAGTTTCATTTCTGAATTGAAGTTGAAGTCTTCAAAAGCTAAGTACCTCATTGGGGGGATCCTTTTTTCTTACACTAACCGATGTTAGAAAAAGTTAATTATCTCGCCTGTGGAAAGCAAATACCACACTGGGACTTCCACTCTTACTGCGTCACTTGTCTAGGCCTAGACCACAATGTCCCTTGTTGTCACTTCTGTGCTTTGTTTCACACCAGAACTATTCATTGTTGGGCCCTTACTGTATCCAGTTATTTCCATTTACAGTCCTTGAATTCCGATATGGCTTCGGTAAGCTATCCGACAGCAGATCTTCTGAAAAAACATAAAGATAAAGACAGAGACAGACCACACAGGACCAAACCTTATCATGACACTTCCATTAAGCTAGTCATCAGTCCTCCAGAACTCAGTGAGTTGCTTTCACAGCCCCTGATGCCCGCTTCAGTTAATTCACAGGCCACTACTGAAACCCTTTCGGAGTCTGGTCTGCAGCAGAACTCTTCTTTGTCTAAGGATCCTGCGGTCATCTCTACCTTGGATGGGTCCGGAGCCGCTGTGCAGGCACCGGCTTCTGAGGAAGTCCTTCGCAATACTGAATCCTGACAAAAACTGGTGCCTTCTTTCACGGCTTCCTTTCTTTCAAAATCAACAGAGTTCCTTAGGCCCAGGGGTCGAACCACACCCAAGAAACTGACTATCCATTCTCAGGCACCTGCTCCCTTGCCTCAGTCTCAAAGGCTTAAAATGGCAGAAGACCTTGTCATGCTGATTAGGGGAAGCCAAGACACTCTCTCAAAAAGGAAAAGAGATATGTTTCCAGTAGTTTTGTCTGAACAAGAGTCAGATGAATCTGACTATGAAGACATGCAGCCTCTCTCCACATATGAGGATTCTGATGCAAAGGAATCCATTACTTCAGCCTCTCCCCCAGAGGATTTTTCCTTTGGGAAAACCCTTCATACCTTAAGGGAGCATTTCCAATGGGAGAGTCAAGGCTACCCACAGTCTGAAAAGAGACAGAGAGTCCATGGACCTTCCACAACACAGGCCATTAGCCAACCCCCCGGTCCTAGATGTGGTGGATGATGTCTTCCTTTAATCCAGCTTTTCTCCAGATGCCCTGCCAACTGCTCCCAGATAACCAGACAGGTACTACAGAGTCCCTGACTCTCACAAATATCTTTTTAAAAATCCAACAGCTGACCCTCAGGTCATTACTCAAGGGCCTAAAGGGATTAAAGCAACCTCAGCTAAGAATCCCACCCCTTCAGACAGGGATACCTTAGCACTGGACAGATTGGGTAAAAAAGTATACACCTCAGCTACTCTTGCTATCAGGGCACTAAAATGTCAGTTCCATATGCTTAAGTATCAACAACATACATTGGAACTCCTTAAACAAAAAAATTCCTCCTTTCCTGCATGGGCAGAATCTAAAGATTTATAGGACTTAATGCATTCTGCTGGTCAAGTAACTAAACACACTTTGCACTATGATTCTGACACCCTAGAAGCTTCTTGCAGGGCAGCAGTCACCTGATCTGTCATTAGAAGATATGCATGGCTTAAGGAACAACCCCTGCCAGACCATGTCAAATCAAAATTGTTGGATGCACCCTTGCACAAAGATAACTTATTTGGTACTAAAGCAGAATTGGTCTTAAAAACGATGGAAGAAAAGGCAAAATCTATGCAGACTTTTAAAGATTTCATACAGGTTCAGCCCCCTAGGTTCAGCAGGCATTTGCCCTCCAAGCACTGGTCCTTTCCTGCTCCAAGTAGACAGGGCCAGCCTAGGCCCCATGGAAACAGATCCCCCAGACAGCAACCCCAGGGGTTGCAGGGATGTAAGCAGTGGACTACCTCTACTTCAAAACCATGGAGTTCTAAGCCACCCCCTTATGGTAAGAACTCACAATGATACGCCCCGTCCCGACCTCACCTCTGCTCACCTTCACATACCCCTAGGAGGAAAACTCTCCTTTCAGTCAAGCACCTGGGCCACCATTACCAAGGACCAATGGGTTCTGAACATTGTGTCTTGGGGTTTAATTCTCCTTCCACACCCTTCCAACCCCAAAAGGATTCCCGGATCTACCACCAAATCAGTAGACAGAGGCTCATAAGCAAATCCATTCCCTGCTCTCCTTGGGGGCAGTAGAGCACATTCCTGCAGAGCAGATAGGCCAAAGCTTCTACTCCAGACTTTTTCTGGTGCCCAGAAAAGAGGGCACCTGCACCCCATCCTCACTCTATCCATTCTAAACACCTTCCTGGTGATCACAAAATTCAGAATGCTCACCCTTCAGCAGCTGCTAAATGCCTGGCTCCAGCCATTGCCTTTTGCAGACAAAGAAATATTCCAATTTACCCCTGCTTAGACAACCAGGAAAAGCTGCTCAAAGACCTGGCCTTTGTAAAGGACCTACTAACCTCCCTAGGGTGCACAATCAACGAAAATAAATCCAAACAGGTACCCACCAAAAGGATAATCTTCCTGGAGCAAGTCTAGACACAGCAACCCAGATGGCATGCCTTACACCAGAGAAACAAATTTTCCTATCAGCTTACTTCTCTCAGCTGGCCACCAGGACCCAGTTTTCTGCAAGGAAAATCTTGCAATCCCTGGAGATTGTGGCCTCTTGCATTCTTCTTATTCCATATGTCAGGCTGCATATGAGGAAACTTCAATGATACCTAAAGAGCGTTTGGTGTCAACACTCTCAAGATCTGCAAACTCTTCTGCCTATTATTCCTTGCCTGAAGAAGGAATTTCTTTGGTGGCCAACAGCCTGCACCCACAACAAGGGACTGCCCTTCTCCCCACACCCTGCCACCCAGACCCTCACCACAGATGCATCAGACTATGCTTGGGGTGCACACCTGGACGGCAGGTGCATACAGGGCCAATGGAACCTCCAGCAACTCCCCCTGCACATCAGTCAAAAAGAGATGATGGCTGTGCAGCAGGCCTTGATAGCTTTCAAACCCCTTCTCTCTCCAGGGGTTCTCCTGATCAAAACAGACAACACCACTGTGATGTGGTATGTCAAGAAACAGGGATGGACTCACTCCTACCCGCTGTGCAGGCTGGCCATGACCTTTTGGTTCACACTCTCTTCCATGCAAATACACCTGTTAGCACAATACCTGCCAGGCTCTCTCAACTCCCTGGAAGACCAATTAAGCAGAAAGCTGTTGGACCCCCATGAGTGGCAGCTCAACAGAAACACCTTCTCCCTAATAACTCAGAAATGGGGAACCCCGGAGGTTGACCTCTTTGCCTCCCACACCGACCATCAGCTCAGCAACTTCTGCACCAGGCAGCATCACTCCATGGCTTGGAAAGTGGATGCTCTGTCCTTCCCCTGGGTAAACCTCTCGGTCTATGCCTTGCCTCCCCTACCTTTCATTCCCAGGGTACTGCTCAAAATAAGGGAGGAAAAACCAAGGACTGTTCTCATATCTCCAGTTTGACTCAGACAGCACTGGTACCCCTTGCTGCGCAACCTGTCCCCGCTGCCTCCATGGAATCTTCCTCAGATTCCAAACCTAACACAGAGGGAAGGGGAATTCATGCACCCCCAATTGCAGACACTCAGTTTGGTAGCTTGGCTTATACCCTAAGCCCTGACCAATCTGCCATCCTCAGTAAACAGGTTCTGGATGTTATCCGAGAGGTCAGATGCCCTAGCACCACAAAGTCTTATGCAGATAAATGGAAAAGGTTCTGCACCTGGATCCAGGCTAAGGGGGCCAATACATCAAAGCCCTCCATCCCGCTCATCCTGGATTACTTAGCTGACCTACTGCACAGTGGCCTCTCTTTCTCCTCTGTAAAAATTCATGCCTCTGCTATTTCTGCTCATTTTCCCACTGAGCAACCTTTTTTCCCACACCCTCTGATTAAACAGTTCCTCAGAGGAGCTAGCAACTTGAGGCCCCCCAGAAGGGCACCAACACCAGCTTGGGACCTTAACTTTGTCTTGGAAAAGCTCACCCTGCCTCCTTTCAAACCAGCTTCTTCTGCAGAGCTAAAATTTCTCTCCTGGAAGATGGCCTTCCTCCTGGCCATCACTTCAGCCAGAAGAGTCTCTGAGCTGCAAGCACTCATGGCTGTGGAACCCTTCATCATCTTCCATTAAGACAGGGTATCCCTCAGAACTAATCCATCCTTCATGCCCAAGGTGGTGCTCAGTGTGGCTCTCAACCAATCCACCCATTTACCCACTTTGTTTCCTAACCCTCAAAACAAGGGGGAAAGGATTCTGCACTCTCTAGATGTGCACAGACAGCTCAGATACTATCTGGACAGGACTAAACCCTTTAGAAAGTCTGATCAATTGCTGATTAGCTTTGCTTCAGGGGCAGAACGCAAAGCCATCTCCAAGCAAACCATTTCCAAATGAATAGCACACTGCATCCATTTCTGCTACAAACGGCATGGCAAGCCTCCCCCCAAGGGGGTCAGGACGCACTCCACCAGAGCATCCCCCACCTCTGCAGCTTTCCTCAGAGGAGTCCCCACCAGGGACATCCTGGAGGCTGCCACCTGGACATCTGTTCATACTTTTACCAAGCATTACCACCTGCCTTTCTTCTCCAAATCCAGGGCAGGGTTTGCCTCTGGACTCTTGCAGGGCATACTAGCCAGCCCCTAGCTTCCTGGACTGCCTCCACCCATTTCCTCAGCTTTGGAATTCTACCCAAATGTGATGACTGCAACAGTGACACATGAAGAACATAATACAGCTGTGTACACTTACCATAAATGTAGATGTCCAACTGTATTCACTGTTGCAGTCCTGGTTTCCCTTCCTCCATCCCCCTTTATTCTCTTTCTGGTTTTATTACCATTCTTCCTTGTTGTTTTTCTTTCCTTACAAGGGACATATTGGTATTTATTTTCCACTGGTGGGGTTCTGCCACCAGAGCCTGGCCTCCTACTTTGGGGGCTCCTGACAGGTTAGGGCAGGAAAAACTGATGTAATGGCATCGGATGCCTTCCTTTATACCACTGACGATCTGACATCAGTCCTCAAACGACAGCAACTGACGCAGAAATACTAAGTCTCTGATATTTAGGCTGGCCGAGGGCTACCCTGGCAGGGATAACCCAAATGTGATGACTGCAACAGTGAATACACTTGAACATTTACATTTATGGTAAGTGTACACAACTGTACTTTCCTATGATCCTATAACCCTAAGATTTTATGAAAGAAATTAAAACCTTAGAGCGTGTATGAGAAAGACTAAGTTAAAACAGCATGACAGCTAATGCATTCATAAAGCTAAGTCAATGGCATATGTTCTTAGGCTGAAGACAGAGCTAAAACTGCAAAGGTGTGCCGAAGACAGAGTTAAAACTGCAAAGGCTGAAAACTGTAGGAATGCAGTTGTAAGTAGAATAGTGTAAATCAGCCATGCTCATTGTGCTAGTAATAAATAGAAAATATGTGATTTACGTGTCTCTGAAAACATTAAAATTATCATAAACCCAGTGATATATGCTATGAAGTGTTATTTACTGTGTGTTATGGTTATGTTTATATAGTTGTCAGGGGCAAGTTTTCACAGAGACCAATCTAATGCATGTTTATCTGCAGCTAGAAGCGAAACATTTTCTGAGTAGTGTAATGGATTTCTTTCTTTTGTTTATTTATTCTCTATATTTTAACAAGGTTAATGCTTCTGGACAAAACTAATTTACAAAACAGGTGAATATGTCCCATATAATGCTGTAAACATAATGAACAAACAGGTGTATTGTACATAAATACATTCACAGTTTGCACTAATATGGCCAGAAATTATAATACTGTTCAGAGTGAGGTAGTTGAGTCAGCTTTTATAATAGTCTTCAGATTCAGACAGGTAGGTTGTTCAGTCAGTCCTGTACTAAGCTGTTACAAATGATCTGCAAAATAGCTAATACCATTTTCATGACACTAATAAAAGCAGGAAAAGTTAGTTCATCATTGCCACCAGTAATAGTTAATAAATGACTATTAATCCAAATTAACAACTATTCTAGTGTGACACTGCTTTCAGAGTTGTGCCTGGGCAAGCCATCTGCTAAAGGTAATAGCCAGTGTACTCCAGAAGATATCTAAGGCAGTGTTACCCTGCTTATTTTTGAAGCAGTTAAAGGTAATAAAAACTACTAAAATTATCGGGGGGGGGGCTTATGTAAGTTAAAACAGTAGATATTTTAAGCTATCAAAGACAACTGTGAGTTTGTCATAGGATCATTTTCTTCTGTGAGCATGTGTTTAACAGGGTGGTCTACATAGGTCATCGGGCAACACTGAGGTTGTTCAAAAGGTGCACTGACCTCAGAATGTATCATAAGTGAGGTTATAGTCAGGAATGCTGGACTACTGCCATGGAGTTCTACTAAACCTTTTGACAGTTCTACATAGTGTGAATGCACTTCACAAAGTAGCTGTACCAAAAATGCCTGGCCAACTTTGAATGGGATTTCACGTCAACAAGAATGTACTTTTATCCTTCCTGAGTTATTCATCTAATGTGTTTTATGGAACTACCACCCCTCTGTCACACTAGTTTTCAAGTGCTGCAGAGTAATCCAGTGCATTTGCTTCAAGGTCACGGCCAACAGATAATTATAATTGTGCCCAGCTTGACAATGAAGGCATGTCATTCTTTTTATGTACAATGTTTCACACTGATAACAGCTCATAAGTCTTCTATGGATATATTTTACTTAATGATGGCTGTTTCATTGATTAAAGTGGCTCTCTTCCGGGTTTAATCACTGCTACTAGGAACATATTTATATAAAATTTAATATAAAAGAGACATCACAGCATGGTAAGGCTGAGGTACTGTCATTTTCATGTTATCTGAAAGCAAAATATCACTGATAAATGCTCTTAACAAAAAAGAAAAATAAAAATGATCCCCTTCTACCCAATGTGCATAATAACAGTTGTTGTTGTTTGTCTTTTCGGCTTTTCCCAGTTAGGGGTCGCCACAGCGGAACTCCGGTCTGCTAATGATTGGCAGTAGATTTTTATGGTGCCAAGTTGCCAGCCCGATGCCCAACCTTCAGCGAAGGCATAATGTGCATAATAACAGTACTATGCAAAAAAATAAATGTGACAAATAAGACCACTCAAGGAACTATTACTTCTCATATAGAAAAGACCAAATAACTTATCCTCAATGGACTCTACTTTTTGGATCCAGAATGATAATTTGCTGTTTACCAGATTGATGAGCCAGCTATAGAGAGTACCAGGGGGTGATCAAGTATATTCAAGCAAAGTGAAGATTTAATTAGAGCCTTTATCAAAAAGAAAATTATTTGAAATGTCCTACTCGTAGCACTCTTGAATGTTTTGTAATGGCAGTCATCACACTGCCACGATATTCACATTCACCATAAAACCATTGCTGAGAAGACTATTACAACACTGGCACAAAAAAGCTTTCGTGCAAAGGTATGCAGTGATAGTAAGCTGCTCTTTACTTACAAGGAACTCGGGATACTTATGGAGCAAAATTATGTCAATTGCTTCCCACCTGCTGCTCAGCAACCAATCAGAAAAGTGCTAAGGGTTTAATCAAATAATTCAAAAAGTCATTAAAGACACATCTGGTTGTTAAGTCACTATGGCAGACAGCATATTGCTTTATTTTTTACATAGTGAAATACAGAGCATTCAGTCGGTAATATGACATATCAATGTTGTTCCAAAGTATAAACTTGTGTTCAGACATGGACAAGACTGGATGTTAGGAAACCAGTATGACCTATAACTCTCAAACTCATAGCCTCTAATGCACATAGATGATGTGCAGGTGACATATGGAAAGGTGGTGACTTTTAGAGATAAGGTGGTGAATTACACTTAAAAAATAATGATAATAATATTTAGAGTTATAGAGTTCTTTTACCCCATTACTTCAGAAAATGCATTTCAATTCACATTCTCTTATTCTGTCATATCTCAGGTTAATAGTGCTAATATTTTAAAAGTTTCCATGATTGTCCCTGATTGTTTCTGGGTTTGTTCCTGTTTCATTGAGAGCATACCTCTCAACCTGTTAGTGCAAGAAATCTAGACAAAGCCCGACAAAAATGGGGGGACAAAGGCCCAAAAATAGGGACATATTTTAAATATATTTTTATAAACTTAGAAAGTTGCTAGAGTAACAGGGTTTGTTTTAACATACATTTTCTGAAGGATATGATGTCTGAATCTCAAATGTATTTCAGTATTTACTGACGTCAAGCCTCACGTCATCCTGGTGATTTGCCAGAAAATCACAAATTTTATGAGAGACAGACCAAAAATATGAGCCAAAAATCTGGACATTCCGTGAACATCTGGACAGTTGAGAGGTATGACTGAGAACTATGCTGTTATTTTTTCCTGGGTTTTAACCATGACAGGATGAAAACAATGTAAATGCAATTCACATTCAGGGAAAGACTCCAAGAGTTGCTCTCATTGTAAGTCTGCCCAGATTACAAAAGACTTTATCTTCCTTTTTTATTTCTCCAAATCTTTTGGGTTCCTAATATTATGACGGGAATGAACACCATTCCTAAGTCAAAGTACGATTAAAGTTCATAAAATTAGTATTGCTTCAATTTTTGATGAAAACCAAAAGTGCTCTTCGCAGCACCCGCAATGTGCCAAGTAATGACTACTTCTGCAATTAGCATGGGATTACATGGATTGGAAACATATCTAAATACAATTGTAGATTCATTTTTTACAAGACCCATTGCTCCTACTACTACTATTGGAACTGTTTGGGTATCTATCTTCCACAATGATCTCATTTCTGCCTGCAGATCCTGATATTTTTTTGACTTTGTGTCTCTCTGTACACAAGACACTGTAGTCATTGGGTGTGGCGATTTCAATGATCAATGATACTTTTGTCTTCTTTTTTTGGACCACTATATCCAGTTTTCTAGTGTCTGTCTTTTGAACTGTTGATAATGGGTGATCCCATGTGCTATAAACTTCATCATTTTCTGTGATGCTTTGTGGCTCATGTTTCCAGTGTTTTTCAGCCATTTCAATATCATAATGTTTGCACAATCCCCAGTGCAACAGTCTTGCCACATTATTATGCCTTTCAGTATACAGTCCTTCTGCCATTAGATTGTCACAACCAGCAACAAGGTGTGCACCTGTTTCCAATTCGGTTTTACAAAACCTACATTTGTCTGCTTCTCCCACATGTTCAATGGACTTTGTAAACCAATGTGTATGTAGGCCACTATCTTGGGTTGACAATATTAACCTTTCATCTCTTGGTTTGAATTTGCCTCTCCTTAACCATTCCTGCATTTGTTCCTGATCAACATGAGGTTCTTCCAGAAGTTTTCTATACTTGCAACTATATTTATGTTTTTTACACATTTATTGCCTTCTCATCTGGTCTTTCACCTTATATTCTTTCTTCTTTTTTTTGGCACATTCAGTTGCTGCCTGATTTTTATCTACTTCTGGTTTGCTTTCCATTACTGCTTGATGCCTATATGCTTCTGCTAAATTAAGCAGAGAAGTTATCTTAGATTTACTCTCTTCATGTTTCAAAACTTTCACTATGTTTGGGTCTTGTGAGGTCAGCAGATATGTGTGGAGTCCAACAATTGCAGATCTATACATGTAATCAATTTCAAGGAGGCCCATCCCTCCTTCGGAATGGGAAATATATAATCTTGGTATACACTAATTTTTATAAATCATTTGGTGAGCATGAAGCATCCTTCTTGTTTTCCTATCTAATCTATCCATCATTTTTTGGGGTTAGTCAATAACTCCAAAACTGTAAGTTAGGATAGGAAGAGCAAATTGGTTTATAACTTGGATTTTGTTCCTAGATGTCAACGTTGTTTTCAGAATTAATTTAAGTCTTCTAAATATTCCTTATTAAGTTTTGTTTGCATTTCTTCATGTTTTATTGTTGATCCTTCATCAGTTCCCAGGGTTGGCCTTAGGTCAAGTGGTGCCCTAGATAAAAGGGCTCCACAGCACTCCCCACATCACCTGATACCCCCATCCTGGTCTATTTACACCATCCAGATTACTGGAAAAGTGCCCCTGCTAGAGTGGTGCCCTAGGAGGCCGCCTAGTTGGCCTATGCCTAAGGCCGCCTATGTCCCAAGTATTTATACACTCCCTCTTGCTCAAGTTCTTTTATATCACATTCTTGTCCCAAACTGATGTTTTCCGGATTCTGCATTTTTCCTGCTTTAAAGGTTGCTTTTGCACAGTTAGCAAGACCAAATGACATTCTTATATCATCTGAAAAAGTTTTGACAGCCTGCAGCTGTGCTTTCAGTTCCTCATCTGATGAGCTGTACAGGTTTAAGTCATTGATAAAGAGAAGATGAGAAGTCTTTACACTTTGTTGTTTTCTAGGAGCCAAACTGTACCCATGTCCTAAGCCAGTGATGGCGAACCTTTTGGGCTCAGCATTTCAAAAATCCAGAAAATGCCCTAACTTGACTCTTTGCATGTCACCTCCCCCAAACATAAATGGAATAAAACGAACATGAATTAATATATATTTTCTGAAGTAAAATAAGTCTATAAATCTAATTATTGGCATTATTAAGTGTAACATGTCTGAAGTTTTAGCAGGGATTAAGTGGGACAGTTAAGAGGAATGTAAAACAGCAGACACTTAGAAATGCTGACTACTTGCCCTTTGCAGAAGTGTAACCACGAAGAGAAAACAATGTCAGCACTGCCCTCTGCAGACTCTGGAGACAGTATACCGAAATAGTCTTTGAGGTTCATAACTTCCTTACCTCTGTAGCAGTGTTGTTGAAATGGATCCTGGCACAAAGTAATTCAATGGCACTTCCCACGAGCAACAAATGCAAAAGCTGATTTCAAACAAATGCACTTATTTGGAGATTGCAGTTACAGATATCACACTTGTGCCTTGAAAATTAGCTTCCTGTGTAGTGGTTAGAAGACAGCTGAACTGTGCGGCTGCCAAAATGATGTGCTGATATGGATGGTGAGAATCCATTTTATCTGGGTGGTGCTGGGTCACATATTATTTATATTTTTGTTCATTCAGTTTCTTTGGTAACTCAGGTTTTGAACACTGGCATTTCACCCAAAACATTGTGGTGTGTCACCTTTGACACATGTGTCATAAGTTCACTATCACTGCCCTAAGCTGTTAAGTAAACAGCTTAATGGTTTAGTGGCAAGGCAAAATAGCAACACTGACAAAGAGTCACTCTGGAATATCCCCCATTTGAATTTTTATCTTGGGTTAATAATCTGACCTTTATCATGGCTTAACTGCAAAGTGGTCTGCCACTGTTTCATGGTCACTGCAATGTAATTGATCAGTGTAGGGGTGTATCTTATACATTTTTAAACACTCTTTTATCCATGAATGTGGGATACTATCAAATGCTTTTTTATAGTCAATCCATGCCATACTTAAATTCTTCCCCTTTTTACAGTTATCCAGTATAACTTTATTTAACAATAAAATGATCCTTTGTTCCATATGACTTTCTTTTATTGCCCTTTTGTTCTACTGCCATAGTTGAGTTTTCTTCTAAATGACTATAAACCCTGTCAGCATGAATTCCCATGTATAGTTTATACATCATCAGAAGGCAAGTTATTGGTCTATAATTTTTAGGGAAGCTTGCAGGTTCACTCTTAAGTAGTAGCATTGTTTTCCTTGCTGTTAGCCAGATTGGTGTCTGATCAGGGTGCACATATAAATAGTTCTTACTCATGGCTAAATCTTCGTGCAAAGATGTTAATACTTTTAACCAAAAGTTAGGTACTGCATCTGGGCCTGGGGTTTTCCAATTAGAGCCTTTTCTTAACTTTGTTTCAATCTCTCTGACTGTTACTTCATCCCATTTCATATCCTGCACCTTTAAACTTCTTATTCTTTCTTTTACTTCTATCCATTTAGCATCTTTGTTATGCTCCATAGGATCTTCATAGATACTTCTCCAAAATGTATCTAGTTCCTCTTTTTTTGGTGGATTTTCAATCCTTTTTACCGTATTTCTCAATTATCTATAAAGCTTTTTTGGGTCATAAATAAATTGCTTATTTTGTACTTTTCTTTTATCTTTATCTGTGTATCGTCTAAGTTTTTCCACCTGTGCTGAAATTTTTAGTTTGTTATTTGCAATAGTGCATGATAGATCCTGGTCTGTTCAAATACTGCACATTGCTTTTATCACATCTATCTTTATTAGTATTTTTGTTGATTTTTTCCCTCTTCCATAGTCTTCTAACAGTGACACTTCTTGTCTTATTTGCTTTATAGTTTTCTCTATTCGATACTTCCATGATGGTATTTGGTTTCTTCCCTTACTTTCCCTTGCTACCCTGTGTTCTTGTGGTAGAGCTTTATCAGTTATTAATTTAGCAGCACAGTAATATATCCTGTTTACTTCTCTTACATCGCATGGATCTCTATGGACAGTCCTAATTACTGTATTCGTTTTATCAGACTTCTGACTTCTTGGGTTTTATTGACCTTCTGCAGTCTGTTTCTCTCATTGATCTTAATATAGCTATCTATGTCTATTAAATCAAGCAACTCTTCTCTTAGCTCATTTTTCTTCCAAACTGAGGGTACATCTCTTGTTTTCCATTTCCTGCGGACATTCTGTTGAAAGTTCTATAGCATCTTCCTGTGGCACCTTCTCTTCAGTTTTATCCTATGCTGTCTGTTGCTCTGTCATGTGGGAACTCACTGCCCTATCACTCCTCAACATTGACTGCATCAGTTTCCACAGTTTCCTGTTCCTTTCCTTGCTGTCTAGCTTCAGGTGAATGTTTATACTGGTTTCTTGTGGAAGGCTCTAAAATATCTTGATATGGCACCCGACCAATTGCTTCCTGTTCCACTGGTTTCCCCTTAATTTGAATATCCATTGCTCTATCCTGTTGTGGTGCTTTCTGCATTTGATTTTCAACACTGAATCTTTCACTTTGCAGGTACTCCATAACCTCAGAGTCTATTTCTTTAACTTCTCTATTACTAATATCATTTTTTACTTTTCCTCTTTGTCTTCTTATTTTTGGTATTGTAAAGTTTTCCATGTCCAGATTCCTTTGTCTGTATTTCTCTTGAAATATCTTTGGTGCTGCTTTTTGGCATTGGTTAGTTTTGCTTTCTCCTTTGCATAAATATTACACCATATTAAATCTCTTTTTCTTTCCCATGTCCATATTTCTTCTACAGATTTCTCCTGATCTTCCTGTTTCTCCTTACTTTGGGGACTCACTACATCATGCTGTGATGTAACCTGTATTAGACCTTCTACACCAAATCCTTCACTTTGCAAGCACTCCATAACTTCAACTTCTATTTATCTCAGTGTAAGAGACTTACTTTCATGTAAAACCTATCTATTAACAAACTTACACTGAGGGCCAGATTCCAGAACACCTGCTCTCAGCCTGTTCGTTGTGTAAGTGGTCTCTTACACTGACAGTAAGTCTTTTGGAATCAGACCCTCAGTTTTGTAATCTAATCAATATTGCACTGGGTGTTTTACTGTTTGATATGTCACTGCTTTTCAATGAGTTACAGTTACTTTTGTGCAATAGTGAAACAGGTTGCATCTGTGTGCTGTACTGCTGTCAGACTCAGGCTTGTTGTAGTTCATTTCTAAAACAGTATGAATAATGTATTTAGTTCTGTGGAAGTAATTATTTATTTATGTGTTGTTTTCAGAAGGCTAAGCCAAGATGTGATCTTAGTTGTGCTTTTCATACCTGTGAACTGTCCAGGATATTGTAGAATGCTCCTCAATAGGGTCAGTCTCACACACACACACACACACACACACACACACACACACACACACACACACACACACACACACACACACACACACACACACACACACACACACACACAAACACACACAACTTTAACACGATATTGTTGTATACTTCATGCATGCCTCGCATGTGTGTATCAGAGTCTATCTATGATCTATACCTAGCACTAGCATTAGGAATAAGCTTTTTTCCCTCATAAACTATACTACATATCCTGTTGTATAGTTTTATACATTTTCTTCATAAATAAATAAAAATGAAACAGTTCATTCTACATGCAGAAGAACCGAAACAATGCACTAAATTTCACTACTTTGCCAAAGAGCAAGTGTGTGTGTGTGTGTGTGTGTGTGTGTGTGTGTGTGTGTGTGTGTGTGTGTGTAACAATATGTGAGACACAGCTTCTGTGAGGATCATTACAGTGCCCATTTGTAATTTCATGTTCATGGCTAACTTTCAGACAGATCCAGACCTTTCAATAATTAATCACTTCATCTATACACATTACTGCTTGTCACGCTGCCAGCCCAGCTATCTGGAATTTTGTAAATAATTCTATGTCATTTGTGAATATTGATATGATTTATTCAGAAGTATGTGTTGTACAGGATTTGTACGGTACTGAGCTTCAAAAATGTAATCACAGCATGCCCTGCTGGCTTAGAACACAAATGTATAGAAGCTATTGTAATTGTGTAACTGTATACATTTTTAACAGTAGAAACTAGAACATGCAGAGTTAACTTAGAAAACTTCAAGAACATAATTTCTGATAAAAGGGGTTTAGCTTGGGAACTTAAGTTAGGTGATAAAAAGTGATGTCGTCCAAGCTAACCCAGTAGTAATATTTAGTATTAATTTAAGACTCTTTCAGAGAGAGACTGGTCATTTTGTATTTTGTCTTGGACCTAGCAAGAACATCCACTCATCATCACCATCTGCACTTGCCTTGCTGGAAGTAAGTTTCTAGGACTTAGTAACTCTTTTAGCTATAGATAGGAATATAGTAAAGATTAGTTTAGATGGTTTCTGTATTTATTTGAGACTGTCCTGATGTATTATTTTAAATATTTCCTGCGATTTTGAACTCTGATGTTACTGTGTTGATTTACTGAGCATTGTCTTGATCTTTTATTATTTATTATTAAATATATTTAAACATATCTTTGTGGCTGATATTTGTGAGACATATTTAAGCTCTTAGAGTACTTGCATATGTATTTGGTGATACTGTAAAGGCCACTCCTAATTAACTTTGCTTGGTCAGACTACCATTTGGATTATTAGTAACATTTCACAGTAGGTTTAGACACCCTTTGTTAAGGGCCTTAAGTAGATGATAAAGAGTTGGCTGGTGGCATCTGGAACTACCTTATAGTATGGGCAGAAGGGGGCATAGCTACTAAACTTGTGCCAGCGTTCCACAGCTGTATGTTTGTGTGTTTATATATAAATCAAATCTCAAAGTGTGTGTGTGTATCAGCTACTTGGGCAGGGACATGAAGCACTGCTTGGACAGAGAGGGTGCTGGAGTATTTGGCTTGGCCACTCAGTTGAGATCTCAACCCTATAGCTGTGCCAGTGGGGAGTCTTATTGGGGGATCTGGAGAAAGAGGAAAAAACCAGCCCCATACTGACTGTGGTCTCTATGTGCTCTTAAGGGAAATTGCACTTTACTGTATGTGTATTTGTCCCAGTGTGTATGTCCCCCACTGTTGTCAGTGGTGAGGATTGAGACTCCTTGATTACTAGGCCAGTGCAGGGGCATCCCATATTAATTGGTTGAAAGTGGTGGGATATTCACATCACACATTAATTGGTTGACAGTGATAGGATAGCCACATCACATATTAATTGGCTTGCAGTGGTGTGGATATTGAATTCCTGTAACCTGTGTACAGTTTTCACAGATAGTGTTTGTACTCTCAGTCTTCCACACAGTGAACATTCAGAGTTTCATATCATAATTGTTTTATTTTTTTGTTAGCTTAGTTAGTCAGGCAGAGAATGCAAGCATGTTAGCAGAGGAGTATGGCAAGCTGACAAAGAACCAGTTGGCTGAGGTGTGCCAGGCTAAAGGACTGGTGCATGCCAACCTGACTAAAACAGACATGACTGAAGCTTTAGTTACAGCTGCATTACAGAATAGCAACCAGGACGACAATCAGACTGGCCTTGGAGATGCACAACTCTCAGAAAATGGACAGTTTAACCTGTCCACAGGGGACTTAAAAGTCCATCTGGAGTTAAAGTGACTTGAGCTGGAGGCCAAGCCTTTGGAAATAGAAGCAGCAGAGAGACTGAGAAGTCTAAAGGCTGAGAAAAATGAGAAATTGCAATATCTGAAGGCTGAAGAAAATGAGAAACTGTGATGCCTGGAAGCTGAGGAGAATGAGAAGCAGAGGCAACATGAAAAGGAGATGCTGACTCTTTGCCAGAGACATGCAGGTAATGGGGAAGGGAGTAACCGAACCCCAGAAGCAACAAAGGTCAGTAAATTCCTTCCACAATTTACAGAGAGGGAAATTTTTGATAGTTTCTTTCATATGTTTGAAAGGGTATGCAAACAGTATAATGTTGACCAAGGGATCTGGGTATGGTTCCTGACCCCCTTACTCCATGGTAAAGCTGCAACTGCTATTTCTAAATTCTCTGATACTGATTGCTTAAATTATAATACAGTAAAAACTTGTCTTTTAGAATGCTTTACGTTAACACCTGAAGCTTAGAAACAAGTGTAATGAGTACAGATGCAAGGCAAATTAAAGTGTGTGTGAATATGTTGCTGAACTAAGCATTTATTTTCATAGGTGGGTGAGTGGATGTCAGGTCACCACTTCTGAAGGGCCAGCAGACATTTTGGTGAGGGAACAAGCCATTAGCACTTTGCCTGAGGACATGAGAATGCGGTTAGCTGATAGACAATGCAATACTGCAGATGGGTTGGGGAAGAAGGGAGACCTATACCTATACCTAGCAAGCAGGGCATCACTTCTCATGAAAGGAACACAAAGTGCTTCTCATGGGTCTAAGGGAACCCATGATGGCCATCCCAGACTGCCCTAACAGAGTCGCCAGTAGCAGGGGAAGCCACTAGTCCAGGTACACATCCAGGAACAAGGGTTAAAGGTTTTAAATGCAACCAGTGTGACTATGTAGCATATAAATGTCCACAGAGGCAAAGTGTGGTACAAAAGGTGGGAGAGCCAGTAAATGGGAATGACAGAATGCCAGCAGTAAGTTGTCTTGAGACAACAAAGGTACCAAACTAGCACAAGAGGTTATATCCTATCTTAGTACATGGAAAAGAGGCCACTGCTAAGAGAGACACAGCCTCTGACCTAAACATTGTGAAGCTTGCAATGGTTAAGGAGTAGCACTACTTGTTTGGACAGTCTACTCCAGTCAGAGCTTTGGGAGGGACCCCATTCCAAATACCTTTGGCTAGGGTTCACCTTGACTGGGAGGGTGGAAAAGGAAGCAGGCAAGTAGGTGTGTTTGAGGATATCCTTGCAGATGTCCTAATAGGGAATTATTTTGATAATGCAGTACTGTGTGTGCATGCAGTTACATGCAGTCAGGCCTGGAGACAGGCATGTAGGTCTGGTAGCCTGGGAGAGACTCAGACAGACCGCACGCTTGCAGCCAGGACTGGTGAAGTGGTTACTTCAGGGAGGGAGCTACTGTGTAGCAGTGAGACTGAAGGTGAGCCACTGCTGCTGGTGGCTACTGATGTTCCCGTGGACAGAGTGACTGCAAGGGCAGATATGCATAGTAGTAGTAGTACCCAGGCTGACAGTGAGGCACTGCTGTCAGAGGATACCAGACATCTTGTGGAAGGGGAGCTGGGAAGGTTTACCAAGAGAGAGTTGAGACAGGCTTAGCTCTCAGACCCTACATTACAAGGCCTGAGGGAGGTAGCTAGTGAGGCACCTGATTTCAGGGGAAGAGGGAGTCTGTATACTGGGACAAAAGGTTGCTGTATAGAAAGTAGACCCCTGAGGGAGTACTAGATGATAAGAGAACACAACAGTTGGCAGTGCCCAGAGCCTACCATCTAGCACTATTAGCCATAGCCCATGATATTCCCTTTGCAGGTCACATGGGCATAAAACATACAAAAAGATGTATTATGAAGACCTTTTATGGGACTGGGATTTCCAGAGATGTAACAGGGTACTGCAGGACCTGTGAGCAGTGCCAAAAGGTAAGCAAGGTAGGAGAGAAGGTGAAAGCTCCTTTGATGCCTTTGCCTATGATTGATGGGCCATTTCAGAAGGTAGCTATGGATATTATGGGACCTCTGAGTACCTCAAGTTCTACAGGGAAAAAGTATATCCTAGTGATAGTAGATTAGGTTCTATATTACAAGATCGAAGCTTTACTTACTCGAATAAATAAAGCTCAAACTTGTAATATCGAAACTGTAAATTGTCAAACAGCCGATTTAACCCAGGGAAATACTTCCCTTGGCCATTTTGAGGAGTATGCCCATTTCTCCAATTTAGAGTGATCTTAGAGTTGGTATATTTAGGTAGGGGGTGTGGGGGGCATAGCCTCCCCCACTTGATTTCGGATGTAAAAGTTTGTTTTTTTTTATTCGGCCAAGGGAAGTGTTTCACATGGTTGAATCGGCCGTTCGACAATTTTAGCTTTCGATATTACAAGATTGAGCTTTAGTTATTCAATTAACTAAAGCTTTGATGTAATATAGACATGTAGATTATGCTACCAGATACCCTGAAGCAGTGCCTCTGTTCTCCATTGAGGCAGAAAAGGTGGCAAGTGCTTTGTTAGAGATTTTCAGTAGGGTAGATTTCCCAGAGGAAATACTGACTGACAGAGGGGCTAGTATCATGTCAGATCTGCTAGCTTGTCTGTGGAAGCACTGTGGTGTGAAGCACTTAAAGACTGCACCCTACCATCCCCAAACTAATGGTCTTGTTGAGATGTTAAACTCTACACTCAAGATAACGCTATGGGCATTTGCAGACCAGTTTAAGGGGGAGTGGGACAAATATTTGCCCTATTTGCCCCATCTGTTGTTTGCTTACAGAGATGTGCCCCAGGAATCCACAGGTTTTTCACCCTTTCAGTTGCTGTATGGGCATAAGGTGAGGAGACCTCTAGATTTGATTTGAGATGAGTGGGAGGGTGAGTGTGAATCCCACAAGGGGTCTGTTGTGGCATATATCCTAAACAAAGAAACAAACAAACGTAGGCAGAAAACAATTTAATATATCACAGCAAAGCTTTCGGGTGAAACCCTTCTTCAATACTAACAATCATTGAAACAAACAGATTCGTGGTTTATGCTGTTTTAAGCATTACGGAGGTTCAGCAGAAAAAGGGAGAGATAAAGGACAGCCTTAATAGTGCCGGGACATGGTTGGTGTTTGGTGATACATTCTTTTTGGTTACAAGTTTTATCTATCCAAAGTTAATAACTTCAACAGACTTTTAATAGATACACTGTCGTTTATACCTGGAGGCATGTGAGCCCTTGTTGTCATTTGCCACCTCAATTCATCTATTTAAAGCAAAATTTGCCAGGGTCCCCCTCGGATGTTTTCAACTTTCTGTTGTAAAACTGTAAACTTAAAGGTGTGACTGGGAAATTCAGAGCAATGTTTGGCTAAAGCATTGTTGATATCTTTTTTGTTTATTGCATAACAATGTTCGTATATTCGCTGTCTAAAACGTTGCTCTGTTTTCCCGATGTAAAACGCATAACAGGAGTTACATAATGCAGCATATGTCACACCTTTAGTTTCACAGTTATGTTTACCAGTTATCTTAATAGTCTTGGCATTTGTATTTTTATTATTTCCTGATTTACTAGTTTATTTTGTTTCAATCTACTTTACAACAGTAGGTTGTGCTAATATGTTGTCAAGGTAACCAACAATTTTACTTAATTGATGAGATCATTAACTTGCTTAGATAAAAAGGATCTGTTCATAGCATTTTAGCTGTTTGTCTGAGGAAGGCTAGGCACTGTCCTGGTTGAAAGTGTGATTTACAATAAATAGCACCAATTTTTTCTGGCCGGCTTTTATTGTGTTCCTTTTCGCTTTTACAAGTTCGCTGTTTTCTTGTTTATTGTTGTTTCTAGTTCGTTATCATGGCGAATGGAACTGAAGTGGCCTCGCAAAGTTTATTTTCTGTAAACGGAAGTAGTCAAGAAGGAAATAATGACTCGATTGGGAATCTCACTGCCCTTGTTCAGGTTCTCCTAGGGCGAGTGGATTCTCTTACGCAGAAGTTTGAATCCTCTGGGATTTTAAAACTAGCGCAAACAAACACTGCATCAGTGGGACGTAATAACGATGGTAATACAAATACTCATTGTCTCAATGGAGCTACTGGCGACAGCAGTAACGAACCTCATAGAAACGAACTCCATGGTTCGAATTTTTCAAGGAAGGTAATACTGTTAACAATAATTCAGGCAATGGTTTGTTGCAGAATGCTGACAGTTCGGATTATAACAATAGACCGCTAGCAGCAGGCTTTCTTCTGAACATGAAGCTAGAATGTTAGAGGACACCATTCCCACTATGCAATCCTTTTTGAACGATCAAAATTTTTTTAACAACTTGAATTCTCCAACTGTGCCCTCTAATAACATGAATAGACAGACGGAGAATGTCCTTTCTACACACATGAATGACTTTGACACCAAGCTATTTAAATGCAGAAAACTACAGCTTGAAGTGTCATACTTGCAGGAATGCATTCACAAAAAAGTCATTCCTAAAGGGCTACGTCAGTGGAAATACCCAGCAGATTTAATTGAAAATTCAACGTTCCATCAGGAACTTATAGAACTTTTTGACTGACAGGGGCATGAGTTCCTACTAGCCCTCATTAATTTTTACAACAAAGACATAGCTACTCTTAAAACTGAATTAGAGACACTAGAACATGTTATAAAAACACATGCTGATTTTTTAAGATACAAATACGAGTATTGCAGGATATTTACAAGCATTGAAGCCACGATGAGCAAATTACTCATCACTAAGAAGAAGAAATTAAATAGGGATATCAATGATTACGCTAATAAAAGAGCATATCCTAGACCTTCAATTTCTCTTCAAAAAGACCTGAATGGTGATTCTGACGCAAATTTTGATAATGGAGAAGTAACATCAGCTTTTAGTCACAACCAAAATAACAATAGTTTTGTGGATGGTGAAGGACATGGTCAACCATTAAGGAGAAGTGAGAGACTACTAACTAATAACAACAACCAGCAAGGTAACAAAGGGCCCACTCAAATTAATGTAAGCGAGCAGCCTAACACCATAAAAAGAGAACAAGTCCTTAATCAACAGGGTTTTCGGGCTGGTTCCAGTACTCAACAGAACAACAGGCAGCCCAACCGCAACCAACAACAACCGAGGAACAAGAGAAGACAACGGAGGAGATAGCCCCTACTATGGTCACTGAACAAAGGCCTGCCCTCCACTTGAGCAGTGAAGGTGATTTTACTATATATAACTACACCTCTTTAGATGTCCAACAGGACATGGTTGACTTTTTATCTAAGGGGCTGTCCTTTGTTCCTACGAAGTCTTTTGACATCACTAGAACCATAATGGACTTAAAATTGTTTAGTCGTAAACTTAACCTCCAACTATTGATGGGCCCTTTGCCCAGCATGGTTAAAACTTTAAGCGTCTCTAGTGTATTTAATCCTCCTCTCCATCCAGGTTTAAACACTTTTGAGAAAATGTGTGAAATTGATTTTTGGGCCATTAAAGAAAGGCGTTTAAATACGTTCCATCCAGTTCAATCTAATATTTCTACGACGGAACATGGGTTTATTCAACTACTCAAAGACTGTAACACAAGAGTCATGAAGCCTGACAAGGGGGGTGGGTTAGTTTTTATGGATCATTGTTTATATGTGGACAAATTGATGCAACATCTAAACACCTCTAATTATACTCAGGTAACTATTAATGAGGTTAATGTAGCTTATAAGAAGATTAGGTCAACTTTGGAGGATTTATTTGTGGAGGGTTCTATTGACATTGATCTCCACCAGTATTTAAACATGATAGCTCCTAAAACACCTACACTATTTGATTGTTCAAAGATTCATAAGGACATCAAGTCCCCCCCTTTTAGACCAATAGTTGATGGCCGTGGCTCAATTACATATGCATGTGCCAAATATGTTGACAGTTTGTTGAAGCCTTTCATTGAAACTGAAACACAGATTTGTAAAGATTCGTGGAGTTTCCTCACCAATATCAACTCTTTAGAATACCAACCTGAGGTGTATTTTTTAACCATAGATGTTAAAGATCTATACACGGTGATTCCTCAGGATTTAGGTATACAATGGGTAAGAGAATTTCTGCATAGTAAAAAAGCAAATGATGACATCATTTATTTAATTGAGGTTCTGCTTGAATTGGTCCTAACGAACAATTTCATGTTGTTTCAAGGTATGTTTTACCTGCAAAAATCTGGTGTGGCCATGGGTTCTCCATGTGGCGCCAGTTTTGCCAATGCCACTATGGCTTTTTGGGAAAACAACTTGTTGTTTAAGGACCAATTATTTTGAAACAATGTCACCTGGTACACCAGATACCAGGATGACATGTTTTGTATCTGGAATGGAAAATTGTCCACAATACCAACCTTTATTGACAACATTAATAAGACCACAAGTTTTTGGAAGTTTACTTACAATATAGGGGAAACAGCGATTAATTATCTGGACATCTGGTTGGTTAATGACAAGAATAATGGTAGATACAAAAGTTCTATATACAGGAAACCGACCTATTCAAACAGTTTCCTTCATTTTACTAGTAACCACCCTTATCACCAAAAAAAAGCGGTGGTCAAAGGGCAGATGGTTAGGGCTGCCCGTATGATTTCGGACAATATAGATTTTGAATCTGAATGTGACCATCTTTGTAACATGTTCATTAAAAGAGGTTACCCTAGTAAATTAATCAATAATATAAAAAATGAAGTAGCCTTCAGGCGTAATGTTGGTCATTTTATTCCATTATTAAAAGGACAAGTTTGTTCAACATCTAGTCTAGCCATTAATGCATTGGCTATTTTACCTGATGAACCCCTAAACAAAAAAAAACGAGTGCGAAGGTTATCAAACCAGTTTTCTTTATACATACTCTTTGGATTTTTGGTCCATTAGAGAGGTGCTAAATAAGAATTAGGACCTCATCAAGAACGATGACACACTATCCAGAACTCTGGGTTTCAGTCCCAGAATAACATATAGACGTGGCCACAACCTTAAGGCCCTTTTAGAAAGCAACAACAATAGTAGGATTTTTTCTGGGAGAACTAATGGTATGTCCAAATGTGGCTCATGCCCACAGTGTAAACACATTTTGGTTGGCAACCAGGTGGTTATGAACCACAACACATATAAGATAACTGGTAAACATAACTGTGAAACTAAAGGTGTGACATATGCTGCATTATGTAACTCCTGTTATGCGTTTTACATTGGGAAAACAAAGCGACATTTTAGACAGCGAATATATGAACATTGTTATGCAATAAACAAAAAAGATCTCAACAATGCTTTAGCCAAACATTGCTCTGAATTTCCCAGTCACACCTTTAAGTTTACAGTTTTACAACAGAGAGTTGAAAACATCCGAGGGGGACCCTGGCAAATTTTGCTTGAAATAGATGAATTGAGGTGGCAAATGAGAACAAGGGCTCACATGCCTCCAGGTATAAACGACAGTGTATCTATTAAAAGTCTGTTGAAGTTATTAACTTTGGATAGATAATAACACAAAACAACATAACTGTTCAAAGCCTACAACATGGCAGTATAATTAGGCTTTTGTGGCAGGATATTTTTAGTTTAATTTAATGTAGTGTTTGTTTAATTATTGATTTCTTAATGCATTCTACATTTAACCGAGAACCAATGAATATTTAACTTTTAAGATTTGAATTTATTGTTTTAAGTAGTACACACATTTTTTTTACACTTGAGTTATATACATTTTTGTATTTATACAAAACTTGTTTTTTAGTACAAAATGTGACAGTCTTGGCATTTGTATTTTTATTATTTCTTGATTTACTAGTTTATTCTGTTTCAATCTACTTTACAACAGTAGGTTGTGCTAATATGTTGTCAAGGTAACCAACAATTTTACTTAATTGACAAGATCATTAACTTGCTTAGATAAAAAGGATCTGTTCATAGCATTTTAGCTGTTTGTCTGAGGAAGGCTAGGCACTGTCCTGGTTGAAAGTGTGATTTACAATAAATAGTACTAATTTTTTCTGGCTGGCTTTTATTGTGTTTCTTTTCGCTTTTACAAGTTCACTGTTTTCTTGTTTATTGTTGTTTGTAATATGCTGTAGGGAAGCAGGTAATGGTTCTCATTCCTGTCAGATACAGCAAGTGGCAGTCAGCATGGGAGGGACCCTACAAGCTGGTAAGGAAGGTCAGTGATATTAACTGCATGGTAGAACTGCTAGGCAGGAGGCAGGGGCATGAACTGTGCCATGTTAACTTGATGAAACCTTACCATGATAGGGAGACTTTTGTTCTGAGTATTTGCAGTGGATGGCAGGAGGAGGCTGAGGGGGAACTGGTGACTGATTTCATCAGTGAGGCTCAGATTGACACCTCAGTGGAAGGGTAGCAGTGTTGCAGCAGCTATCCCCTACCCTGGTTCGAGAAATCTGGGCAGTGTTACAGGGGTTTGGAGACATGTTCACTGGGAAACCAGGGTGCACTCACCTTTGCTCCGCCATGTGGATACAGGACCCAAAGGCCTATTAAGCAGACCCCTTCTAGGGTGCCTGAGAGAGTTAAACAGACTGTGAGGGAGGAGATACAGGAAATGCTGGAACTAGGGGTAATCCAGGAGACCAGCAGTTACTGGGCCTTCCCAATGGTACTGGTAACAAAGAAAGATGGCAGCACCAGACTCTGGACTACAGGAAATTAAATAGTCACACAGAGTCAGATGTTTTCCCCATGCCTAGGACAGACAAAGCCCTAGAGCAGCTGGGTGGGGCTAAGTATCTTACCACCATTGATCTTACCAAGGGTAAGTGGCAGGTGCCCTTAGCTCACAGTGCTAGAGAGAGGTCAGCCTTTGTGACTCCGTTTGGTTTGTGTGAGTTCACAAAGATGCCCTTTGGGATGAAAAATGCCCCAGTGACTTTCCAGAGGCTGGTAGATCATATCCTAGCAGGAACAGGTAATTTTGCCCTTGCTTACCTAGATGATATTGCTGTCTACAGCCATTCCTGGCAAGCGCACCTTCAGCATGTCAGGGAGGTGCTGAGCAGACTTCAGAGGACAGGGTGACCATTAGGCCCAGCAAATGTCAGTGTGGGTATGGTAGAGGTCTGCTACTTGGAACATAGAGTGAGGAGTGGTAGGGTCAGGCCAGATTCTGCCAAAGTGGAAGCTATTCAGACATGGCCTACCCCTGTTACCAAAATGCAGGTGAGGGCATTCTTAGGGACATCAGGGTACTACAGAAAGTTTGTCCCAGTTATACTACCATAGCTGCTCCCCTCACAGACTTGAAAAGGAAAAGCAAGCCAGATAAGGTAGTGTGGACCCCAGCATGTGAGCAGGCATTCCAGAAGCCTAAAGGAGCTTTGGCAGGACCCCCTGTTTTAGCCAGTCCAGATTGCAACAAAGAATTGTTTGTGCAGGTGGATGCTTCAAAGCAGTCATAGGCTCCAACCCAGAGAGGAATGTTATGCAGCTGTAGAAAAGGAATGCCTAGTCAGCCTTATCTGTATGGAAGGAAATTCAGTGCAGTTACAGACCACAGCCACTTAATATGGCTACATTGAGCCAGCCAGCAAAATGCTAAGCTACTAAGGTGGAGCCTGAGGTTGCAAGCATATGATATGATAGTGCAGCACTACAGTGGGGTTAGTAATGCCAACGCAGATGGACTGCCAAGACAGAGAATGGGGTAAGGTATTCCCAGATAGGCTCAACCCTCTCGAGCAACATCTCTCGAGGGTCATTTGAAAAACTGGCTTAGGTTTTTGGGGTGGGGAGAAAGATGTCACGCTGCCAGCCCAGCTATCTGGAATTTTGTAAATAATTCTATGTCATTTCTGAATATTGATATGATTTGTACAGAAGTATGTGTTGTACAGGGTATGTACAGTACTGATCTTCAAAACTGTAACCACAGCATGCCCTGCTGGCTTAGAACTGACACGTATAGAAAGTATTGTAATTGTATGACTGTATATATTTTTAACAGTAGAAACTAGAACATACAGAGATAACTGAGAAAACTTCAAGAAAGTAAGTTAAAATTAAATGGTTTTATGATTGTGCTATAAAAGGTATCTCTCAGTTTCAATTCAGTGGCAGACACAATGTCTAGAGCTAGAAGTTTTTTGTATTGTCTTGGAGAGAAGTAATTAGTACGTTTGAGATGCAGAAGTGTTTTATTGTTTTATGACTTTCAGGATCTGAAATCATCTGAGAGATATGTATTTTTCACACAGAGATGTTAAATTCTGTTAGTTTCTGACAAAAGGGGTTTAGCTTGGTAACTGAAGTCAGGTGACAAAAAGTGCTGCCATCCAAGCTAACCCAGCAGTATTTGATATTAATTTAAGAACTGTCTCAGAGAGAGACTGGGCATTTTGTATTTTGTCGTGTACCTAGCAAAAACATCCACTCATCACTATCTGCTAGAAGTGAGTTTCTAGGGCTTAGAAACTCTTTTAGATATAGATAGGAATATAGTAAAGATTGGTTTAGATGTTTTCTGTATTTATTTGAGACTGTCCTGCTGTGTTGTTTCAAATATTTCCTGTGATTTTGAACTCTGACATTACTGTGTTGATTTACTGAGTATTGTCTTGTTCTTTTATTATTTATTATTACATATATTTAAATCTATCTTTGTGGCTAATATTTGTGAGACATATTTAAGCTCTTAGAGTACTTGCATATGTACTTGGGGACACTGTGCAGGCCACTCTGAAGTAGCCTTGCTTGGTCAGACTTCCATTTATATTATTAGTAACATTAGACAGTAGGATTGGACACCCTTTGTTAAGGGCCTTAAGTAGCTGATAAAGTGTTGGATGGTGGCAGCTGGAACTACCTTGTAGTCTGGGCAGAAGGGGGCATAGCTAGTAAACCTGTGGCAGCCTTCTCCAGGTGTATGAGAGTGTGTTTATATATAAATCAAATCTCAAAGTTTATGTGTGTGTGTGCGTGCGTGTGTGCGTGTGTGCGTGCGTGCGTGTGTGTGTGTGTGTGTGTGTGTGTGTGTGTGTGTGTGTGTGTGTGTGTGTGTGTGTGTGTGTGTGTGTGTGTGTGTGTGTGTGTGTGTGTGTGTCAGCTACCTGAGCAGGGACATGAAGCACTGGTTGGACAGAGAGGGTGCTGAAGGTTTTGGCTTGGCCCACTCAGCTGAGATCTCAACCTATAGCTGTGCCGGTGGGGAGTCTTATTCAGGATCTGGAGAAACCAGCCCCAGACTGACTGGGCTCTCTGCATGCTATTAAAAATGTAGTAAACAGCAGCAAAAGAAATTCATTATATTCTAACACAACCCATACTATTTGCGAATCCCCAAATTTATTTTATTTTACTTTATTAATGTATTTGTTGATTGACTGCTTTTGTTAATTGGGAAAGTCGATCTGGGGGGAAAACCCCTTTTAGCAGAGGCCCAGGGAGAAAACCTCCACAAGATACAGAGAGAAAGCAACATACATACATACATGCATGCATTCATACTTACATAATGTAATAAATAATTGCAGCATACAGTAATAAGGAAAAAAAGCAATGACTGAACATACAATAGTCAGAAAACAAAACAGTGACAAGATACATATAAATAGTCAGTATGCAAGCATATTATAATCATAATACAGGCAGAGAACGGGTTATGACTTACTGGATCAGGTTTACTGAGGAAGCAGTGAGATATAGTAAGACTGAGAATTCTTGCATGGGGCACACACAAGACATTTTTGATATTGTTGGGGGAAAATAAGTGTTTGCTTGTTAGGCTCAGGATTTTGTACAACAAGATGTGGCTTTAGGAGATTAGGTTGGACAGGTTGTCTATATCCAGCCTATAAAACAGTCATTAAAAAAACATACAAAAAAAGTCAAAGTCAAAGTAAAACTGTATTGCCATTCAGAAATCACACAAGTGCAAAAACTAAACAAATTTCCGTGTCTCTGGACTCAATGTGCAGACAACATATAGACCATAACTCTCAACCGTACCGAAATTCTTGGTTTTTAACCATTTTTTGAGGTTCAAATAATGGGGTGGCACGATTCCTGAGTGGCACCCCTTAATTCACAAATTTCCTGGTGTTTTGTTTTTTAAAAAAGTTTTTCCTGCTTTTTTTGGACTGAAATCATCACGCGGAGGCGTGCGTGGTTATGTCAGTTCATGAGCAGCCTGTCGGAATTTGGCTGAGGGCTTGCTCTAGGCTGGAGACTGTGTGAGTGAGTTTAAGTTTACAAGCCACAGCCCCAGGACAGAAGAGAAGCCTGAACATTGAGAATTATATTTATTTCCAGGTAAAGCACTTTAGTTGCTTTGGGTTGGGATTGTCACTGGATTAATACCATTACTGAGATCAGTGAGATGTGTTGCAGAATGTGCACAATTTGAAATTACATTCACTTATTTGAATCAGCTGTTTATATACATTTATTGGAGGTGTCCGTGCTGAAGGCTGTTTATTTACTCATTGAAGTTTGTGCTCGTTGCTGTGTGTGTGTGTGTGTGTGTGTGTGTGTGTGTGTGTGTGTGTGTGTGTGTGTGTGTGTGTGTGTGTGTGTGTGTGTGTGTGTGTGTGTGTGTGTGTGTGTGTGTGTGTGTGTGTGTGTGTGTGTGTGTGTGTGTGAATGACTCAATGCTGGAATAAGATTGAGCCCATCCTTGGGAGAAAGGTGGATGGAATCTATACTTACATGACCAATTTCATTTTCACTTGTTATGGAGACATTTAGCTTTCTGTCAACTAGACTATTGATTATTCAGCATAGAGAGAAGTTAGAGTTCGGTAAAATTTGGTAGATGAAATTCATGTTAATGACTAAGTATATGTTATCCATTCCATGCTATAAAGAACAAAAACATGTATGGTGTGAAAATAGTTGCTTGAACACTTTAATAACAGCATATACAAAATTTGTCTTAAGTTTCATTGCACTGATTAAAAGCAGGAGTCTGTCATGTTATTTTTGTTCTCACCCGAAAATGAAGCTATTAAATCCAAGGCTGCTGTCATTAAGTAATAATGGATTATTTTACTAAAACATACCAACATTCTTCTAAAGTTGTCTGACCTTGGACTTAGTATGCTGACATTGCAGGGTGTGTTTATAGTGATGGATGGTGTACAGGCAAATACCTCTGTGGAAACCTTGAAACACTTTTACTGGGTTTGATTGTTGTTTTGCAAATATTTATTATTTTTTTATTAGTAAGCACTCAACAAAGGTGCTGTGGACAGGACAAGTTGACATGTACCCTTCACCAACACCAGTTCTGCAGGTGCAAATGCTTTACTACTTAGAGTAAACCCATAATAACTATAACCAGTGAGCATGTAAGACACAGGGAATAGTACAGATTCTGCAGTGAAGGTTAGTGAAAAAAAGTTTATCAGTTTATTGTATTGTTCATACATGTCTGCAATACAGCAAAATACAAAGATAAACATTTAGCTCTCATTTAATTAGTATTGATCTGTAAATATTTAGTGCTGACAATCAGAGAGATGTTCTTGGAGTACCCAGCAGAAAAGAGCAGTTTTGTACAGGCTTACATCAAAGAGCTCATTTACATGTAATTTACTAAGTCATGTTTTGCTAGTATCTGAATAGGCAGACTGAAACCTTGGTAACTCTTTAGTGACTTGCTATGCAATCAGTGTAAATCTTATGCCTGACATGCTCTTTTATCATTTATAGTTATTTTCTTGCTGTGGTGTAGTGAGGAGGGTAACAATAGCCCCTGACCACAGTACCTTTTCCATGGTGTATCGGTCATAGGACATGTCTTAGAGAGTGAGGGTGAGGCAGTAGTAAGGTCATTTCTGAAGGAGGGTAGGGTAGATGTATTAAAGTATTTCCATTTATTGTAATGATTCTTGCGTGAAATGTGGTATAGGTCTGGCAACTGTGTCTCTGTCACTCTTTCTGCATACATTCATTCAGTAAGAATCAGTGTGCAGTTTTTGTAATATTCAAAACCGATTGATGCATACAAAAAAACTTTTTGTCATTCCTAGTAGAATAGTCACAATCCTTGATCACTTTGTACTAGGTTTAATGTCAGGGATAGTAATTATTACAACAATGCTTCATTACAGCAGAATTATGAAGCTTTATATTTTCAGTGGTCTGCAATCAGTTTGGTTTGTGTCTTTCAGCTTTTCCCGGTTAGGGGTCGCCACAGTGGAACTCCGGTCCGCTAATGATTGGCAGTAGATTTTTACGTGCCGAGTTTGCCAGCCCTGACACGCAACCTTCAATGAAGTCACGCCCATTCACGCATGTCTCCACACAGAAGACGCTCTAGCTGAGAATCGAATGGGACAATGTCTTACTGTGAGGTGACAACGCTACTGCAGCACCACCACCGCAGTTGCAAACAGTAATGATAATAAATAGTGGTGCACTTAACTTGGATGTTATATAGCTGACTATAAAATAAAAAGCAAGTGTTATTTTGCTATCTTTATATGAACAGAAATACAGGCTGCAGGCAGTACCATTGTAAAGAGTGCTTGTTTCCAGGTATCATTACATGAGTTCATCACTTGAGGACTGAGGATATAGGAACGGTAATGAAGGAAGCCAGACAATACATATTACCGATTATAGAAATGTACTGTATAGAAAAGCAGGTAGTGTTAGTATTCAAAAACATGCACACAGATTCAATGTCCCAGTTAGGGTACCAATTGTAAATCCAAATTACACTAATGGAAACAAGGGTATCTACTACTGTTTTGTAGAGTGGCCAGACCAATTGAACATACCACAGCAGACTTTCAGAATGTCCCTTTTTTCTCCTGTTTTTTTTTGTTCTATCCTTTTCAGAACTTCTTTTGTGGTAAATTGATGAGCCAAAAATATTTTCAGCTGTTCATAAAATGCATACAGATGCAAAACCTTGTATTTTTTTAAGTTTAAAAGTGAATTAAGGTTAATATTTAGAAACGTGTCTTGCTTCTGCCCTTTCATCTCATGCCTATTGGACAAATCAATTACTGTGTTAATTTGAAGTAAAGCATTGAGTACAATTCTTCCGCTGAAGTCAGTTTGTCCATACTACCATACAGAGAATTCAAATTGATAAAAAAATGGCTCCGGTTTGGCTGCAGAAGGCTGTGGGTTCTACTCCCACAGTATGTAGATGGATTGCTGGTACTGTACTATGTCATACTTTTAAAGGGGGTGGATGTTGCACTCCTGAGAATGTCCTCCTGTGGTGGAGATACCTATTAACCTGTTATCAGTTTGCCATCTATTCCCTATTGAAGTAATACTAGCTTATCATTTTTCTTTTAATGCAACATAGGCAATTTAGTCTTCAAGGGCAACAGGCACTTTACTTGTAGATGAAACAATGAAATATAAAGTTGTTTGCAAGCAGCAACCTAGTTACACATCTCTTTAATATGGAATTTAGATGACTTTTACTTCTACAGAGATTGTGCATATTTACTGATACTAGTGTATTGTAGATGTTTGAATAGACTTTTATGATGGAAGTGTTCTGAATTGGGTAGTTTTGTCATTGCTTCATCAATTTTGTTTCATTGCTTACTGGAAAAATGCTCAAACAATAAATTTAAAAAGCGTTCTAACAAGTGTGCTGTATTATACAAGGAATACAGTTTAATAAAGTCAGAAAGGTGTATCAAAGAACACATGTAGGTTTTTTGTTTTGTGTGCAAGGCGGTCTATGATTTGAAAACAGCCCAAAGGTAATCTTTATCTGCCACTGGCCAGATGCATTTTTCTTTGGATGTGGGTTTTAATGCTGTTTCAATGAATGTGAGTTTCAAGGGCAGAGAAGTTTTAATGCTAAGTCTGCTTTCATTGTGAGACTGTATTGCTTTGTTTAGCATATGTCTGTTAGTGTTTGTGCTGTAAAATGAAAAATAAAATAATAATCATTGTAGAAGTAAAGCAGTATGCACATTAGTGTTTATGGTACCTGAGGAAAAATAGCCAGGTAATGAGACATTGGAATGGCTGCAGGGGGACTCTGGGGCCATATTTTGGTTGTCTGTTCTTCAGTTTGCTTTTGGAAGTTGGTATCCCACAATTCCATTGGAGTGGTCAGGGTTACACAATTATTTATGCAACTTTTTTGTTAATCTGCATGCAGATTTGCACCTATTTTTCATGGGCCTTTGTCCAGATTTTTGATGTTTCCAGGTTGAGAGGTATGATATAGACTATTTTCACAGACAATTACACATATAATACCTAGCTATTACATCGAAGACATGCAGACTAATACCGCACATAATTGGAAACACATTTTAACACTTTTCGCAGAGAACAGCCCCTTTCTCCAAACATAAATAAAACCACATATGGATAATGCAGCAAAAAAGACTGCCTAGAACATTAAATCAATAGTGTTATTTTTTTAGTAGCAGTTTTTTTTTTTTAATTAGCTGTGGAAAAAAGTAAGTGCAGGAACACTACTCCTCCTTCGCCAAACAAAAAAGAAAACTATATATGGGTAAGTCCATAAAAAACACTGATTATAGCATTAAATCAGTAGCTTATTTATTGTTCTGGCTTGTGGAGCAGCCATTGCAAATAAATGGCACACCCTCTATTAAACATTAATAAAAGCAGTCGCTGATGCTTCAGGAACAGTCTGGAGTCATAAACCTGGTAGATTATTTATTGTTCTCAGTCTTGGATCCCTGAATGCAAACAGCAGTCCCTTCCTTGAATAAAATAAAACAACATTCAGATGCTTCAGCATCAGGGACTTCCTAGAGTATTAACCCATTTATTCTGCATAAAATTTCTGGTTTTCTGGAAAATCATTGTGGACCAAAGTCACTAAATAATGGCAGACAATTGAGTTTTGGATTTCATTTTATTCAGAAAATGCATGCCTAATGCAAAACTTGCCATTCTAGTTTGTAACTTTCTAAGTTTATTGAGCAGTGTTTAAAATCTGTCCCAAAATATAAGAATTTGTTCCTTCTCCCCAGTATTTTTGTTTTGTGCAGAATTCTTGCACTAAGCAGTTGAGAGTTATGAGTGCAAACAGCCACCCATATAAAACTAAACATAGACATGGATACTCCTGCACCAGGATGCTGACTATCCTGGTTTTGACTTGATTTTATGAGAGCAGTGCTGGCAAAGACAGATACACTGCAAGCTTGTTGTAGCAATGGTAGGAATTTCAAAGGGCACCACATACTTGCATGTTCAGAGGTAATGTCCACAGAAGGTTACAGCAGGCATTCTATAAAAAGGCTTTCTCTGAGTTTTCTTTTCCTACAGCACAGTCTATATGTACTGTAAGCCAGACAGACAACAGAGTGGTGCAAACAGGTTTGGGGAGTAATCACTACACAATAGTTTTATCTTTTAATAAAATCCAGATACAGTGCAATGTAACATCTTGCAATAATATTAAGTCCAGACTGTGTACTGAGAGGGAATTATTGGAATAACTTATGCTTGAAGAATGTAAAACATTATTTACAGGCTGATAAGGCAGATAAAAATGCTTGTAAGAGTTAATATACTGTCAGAGACTTTAGTTAAAAATGAGTTTGCTGGCTATTGGGCAGTACAGCATGACATGCTGGTGGAAACCATGCTTTCCCCTAGCAGTAAAGTTGTGTTCTTCGTTGCAGAAGGAACTATTGCAAACTACACCTCCATACTGGACTTATTTTAGGTACTTGTTTTTCTGCTGCTTTTGACACACCCCTGTGAGTTGCAACTATTGTATGTATGACTTTAAACACTGAATGCTGACTGAAGTGATCTGCATTTGTTATCTAGAGAGTGCTGGTTGCTGTGGGCTTTTAAACCTGAATGTTTGTTTTAATGAGTCTGAGAACTCTCAAGAACCTGACACAGCTGTTCTAACACACCCGAATCAGCTGCTTCTTTAAATGTTAAATGCTTTAATGCAGTCACTGTATCTAATCTGCTAGCTAAACCTTTCACATAAGCTAAAGTGCTGGTGAATTTCTTGTATACCTAGGTTCCTGTCAAGTCTTACCTGTCTTCTATGTAATATTTGCATGTTGAACTTTAGCGATCTGTCTTAGCAGAATCAAACTGTACTTTGGCTAGGAGTTGCACTGTAAACCAACAATTTGAAACTAAAGACTTCAAAAACCATAGCACAATACCAGGGACCACAGTTTATTCCACAAAATGTAAGTGCTTTCATCGTAAAAGACTTCATCAGGCATTAAAAATTCAGATACTCCATTTAAATACCCTCTGTAAATCATGTGACAAAAATCACCTGACAAAACTCCATATTTTTTAAAAACACAAATTAAAGATTTAAAAATGTCTATTGTTGACTTTTATTTTTTAAAAATTATCTATTGTAAGCTTTCCTTTTTAAAACACTACTAATACTAATTACATCATGATTATTAGTAGTGTTTTAAAAAGGAAAGCTTACAATTGATACATTTTAAAAAATGAACGTCTACAATAGACATTTTTAAATCTTTAATTTGTGTTTTTAAAAAATATGGAGTTTTGTAAGGTGATTTTTGTCACATGATTTGCAGAGGGTATTTAAATGGAGTGTCTGAATTTGTTATTATGTCTGATGAAGTCTTTTATGACAAAAACGCTTACATTTTGTGGAATAAACTGTGGTTCCTGGTATTGTGCTGTGGTTTTTGTAGTCTAGGAGTTGCACTGTGTTCACCACCTGATGTTCCTTTGGAATTCACAGACTTTGTATTCCTGCTGCTGTTCTTGGAACTTGTGCTTTCTTAAAGGTAATTTCTTCCCATCTTGAGGCACTCATGATTGCCTCATTGAAGAGATGGTTGCTCTTGGTGACCCTGTGACACAGACATACAGTGGTGGAACCCTGACTATGGCTGAAGCTGCACAGGTTTTATTAGCAGACATGGTTCCTTTGGAGTTGGACAGATGGATATGGCACAGTGACAGTTTTGTCAAATATAACCCTGGACTGGTTGCCATAGACACAATGATCTATCCAACTTCTGCTAAAAATAATGCAACACTTGGCCTAAAATGGGACATGATTAGCATCTATTAAAAATATAATTCTTTGCATACGCAAAGAGAGCAGTGCAACTCACAATACTAGCTCTTACTGAAACCTGGCAGTAACCAGATACCCTATCTATACTGCAGCTTCTAGAGGGATGTGTCTGCATTCAAAATGAAGGAGGAGGTCTATTGATTCTTTATAAAAATTATATGCATACACAGACCACTGATTAAGCTTCCGCAGAAGAAGAATATGGTCCACACTAGCTAGAAGGCATATTTATAATTAGTGGTCAAGTCGTGACTTGCATCGTTATATGTCACCATCACTAGTAGGTAAGTACCAGGCTAGATGTTCTTATGGGTCATTTTAAGGTTAGCCAGTTTTCCTTTTGGTGCTTGAATTAACCCATCCCATTTGGTGATAGGTCAGCCTTATCCATCCTGTGGTCAATAATTATATATTACCTTAGTGAGGATAACTTGTATGATGCTATAAGTAATTTGAGGGGATCTGTACATGGTCTGAAAAACTTCTAAATGCACATAAACCATAGCCTGAGAAACTTGGTGATGCCCATAATGCATTGCCTGAAAAACATAGATGAACATAAAGCATGGCCTGAAAATCTTGTAGATGCATGTGACTTGTAGCTTATGTAGAAGGATACCTACACCTGTGATTCTAAGTACTCTAAGGACAGAGAGAAACTTAGAGTTGGGGTCACAGACCTGAAGAGGTGAGAGATGTAGACACAGGCACTCACAGATCCTCACTCAGATGCAGTATTGAATGAGATTTATGCAGAAGGCTTGGTGTATGGATATAGTAAAGTAAATCTGCTGACTGAGAGCATACAGCTGTGTAAAAGACCAGCGGACTAAAAGATCCGAGAAAAATCAAAATGACCATGCAGGATATATATACTCAAAAAAAAAAGAAAGAAACAAAAGTAGTTGTAGTTAGAGCAAGTATTGCCAAGAACAAAAGAAGTATGATTGAGCAGTCTTTTAATTCAGTGGTTGAGCTGCACAAAGGGAACTGTGAAGTCTGCAATAAGACATTTAAAAGATGGTAGTTAAACCAGCAAAACAAATGTGGACCTGATTATGACTAAGGAAAGAATGAGCTTTCTGCGTAAGGTATAAACTGCAGGTTAACTAAAGTAGTGTTCATCGAATTTAAGTAGATCCATATAGTGTATGTATTCACAGCAACACACGTAGCCACACACACAGACACAGAAATAGACAGAAACACACAGAAACACACACACACACACACACACACACACACACACACACACACACACACACACACACACACACACACACACACACACACACACACACACACACACACACACACACACACACACACACACACACACATACAAACACATTTATGCCACAGTTATTTAGGGTATTCCTTAACTGGCAGTTGCAGAGCTAGAAAGGGGAAGTCAATGTTTACTTGTAGTTTCCTGTTAAAGGACAACAATGGGATTCTGTTATTAAATGCTCAATGTCTCTGTCCTTTTTCTCCCTGTTTACTGTCCCTGCTATGAATAAACAACAACACAGCATTTAAAATATTTTAAATCAACTGTTTCTCTCCACTAGAACAGTACCTTATTGTACTATGGTGGTTTCACTTTCAAAAAACATTTATCCCACCCTGGAAAAGCTTGCTACAGCCTCCAATTCATTGATGTAATCAAAGACACTGAATACAGGTAGTTTTCTGTCCAGTTCCCTTCCCAAACTAACATCATCATGACCGTCCTAAAAACCTACCCATGCTGTGATGTCACAGCTCCCTGGTCCTTCTCCTACCCATACAGAAAGTAAAGACTAGAACAAGGAAACAGTATGAGTCAAGTCTCCTGCTGTGAGCTGTCAATCACAGCAGGTAAGAGCTCAAATTACACTTAGCACTTTGACAGCTAGAGAAGTTAGGTGTGAAGGGGGATGGGAGATGAGTCAAAGTAGTACAATTCAGGCTTCACAAAAGACTGCAGTTTAGCTATTCTAAAAAGAAGCAGCAGTAAAAAGCACTTTGAAAGTCTGTTCTGTGGCATTTGCACTTTGTGTTTTAAGTAGTCATTGAATGACATAAAATGTTACTTTGACTGAAAGACAGCAGTGTGTGCATGTAAAATCAGTGCAGTGACAGGAGTTTTAGGAAGAATGAGGCCTGTGTGATGTCATTTTTTACGGACAAGCACTGCATTGTGGGATACCTAAAGGCAGACTAAACAATCAGAATTACTTCAAGATGCCTGAAACCATGTGGTCAAACTCAGACATTATTTATAAAAATATTTAAAAACCTGTAAACATACCCAGAGTTGTATCCGCAGTGGTGCAGTGGTAGCATAGATGCCTCACAGCAAGAGGTTCTCCTGTTCGATTCTCGGCTGGAGTGCGGGAGTGCCTTCTTCGTAGAGTCTGCATGTCCTCCCCGTGGGTCGAGTGGCATTCCGAAAGACATGCGTGAATGGGTGTGCCTTCGTTGAAGGTTGGGCGTCGAGCTGGCAACTCGGCATCATGAAAATCTACTGCAAATCAATAGCGGATTGGAGTTCCGCTGTGGCAATCCCTAACCGGGAAAAGCCGAAAGGCAAACAAACATACCCAGAGGGTGTTAAAATGTAGGAAACACCAAACCATGATGAAACAAGCATGTTTTTTTTAGTCTGTGAATGTGGTTCTCCTTTATTTAAAAAGTTAAGAGCCCAATCTGTTACTTTTTCTCAGATATCTGTTGCTAAGAAGGCTCATTTTGTCTGACAGCTGTTTTGGTTATGTCCCTGGAGTACTTAAATTTCTTTTGAACTGTTGCTTGGTTTGAAAGCTTTCAAAAGGACCTTACATCATCTCTTAATTTAAGAAGTATTTTGAGGTCTGTTATGAGAAAGTTGTTTATTTTATATTAAGGAACCTGATGACAGGTGGAATGCATTTATCTTGTAGTTGCTGTACTAGGCTAGTTAATCTGTTTGCTGCTTTTTCTGGATCAGACCCTTGACTAATAACTGCACAGGAGTTGATATTTTAAATAAAACAGACAGAATGGAATATAAACTGGTAAATATTTTAAGAGCTGATTACACTGCTGGACTAAATCCAGCAGTTACTATAAAATGTATTTTAGAAGCAAGACCACTGAGGAAATGAAAAGAAAAACAAACTGATGTAGAATCTAAAGTCATGAGTTCTTATATCTTTTACGTGTTTTCTGTATATTTAAGCAGCCATATTTGTGTTTGAATTTGTAACACTTGATGAAGCATTCTTGCGAAAGCTCATTAGATATTGTATGTGAAGCTTGTGTATTTATATACTATTAAAAGTACCTTTGTGGTGTCCTGAGTGGCACTATTTTCTAACCTTATGACAGTGAGACCAGTCAAAGGATTCAAGGAGACTTGTGTTTTAGTATGTTGTTATGTGATTGTAGGTAATTGCTAACTTTGCTGGGAAATGGTCTGAGGTAAGAAGCCTTGACTAGGAAAGAGTTTGGCCAGTTGTCTATGACACATTAGAAAAACACTGTTTCCCAACTGGAGAGTAAGAAAAAATGAATAAAACACATCAACCATAGCCATAACAGACAGCAAATCCCAAAAAAGGAAACTTTTCATCTTTTAAAGACTTCTTCAAAACTGCGATTCAAGAACATCAACCACCCTAAATGTACACTCACAATCACATGGTATAACTAGTCAATGAAAGAGGAAAACATGCCAGAAGTACATAAAAAATTTACCCCAGTATACCTTTTTTAGTAAAAGGTTAAAACATGAGTATTAAAACCTGTTAATTTTAGTAATTTGATGTGACTTAAGTAAACATTTGATATTTACATGATTGTAGAGCCCTGGTGATTTTCTTGCATTTAATTTTATAAGCCAAAACATCTACACGGTCTCCAACTATTTTTTTTTTCAAAGCCACCTCCTCATGGATCTACACCTGTCATCTCTTAGAGAAAAAAATACAAACTTCTTAAAGTGAATACGATTAGTGAAGTGTTTGTACAAATCATTATTTTTGTTTTTAGCATGATGCCAAACAAATGTTCATTTATACTGGACATAACTTTTTAGTCATGCCCATGTTGAAGGCATGTCAAATAACACAGGTACTACAGCAAACTACACCTGTTCTAGTTTAGTTATATCTACTACTGTTATCTGCCTCAGTGTTGTAACTCTTCAAAATTTAGGAAGTGACACTACCTACAGAAATCACAAAGAAAGATGTCATTATGTTGTGTACTACTGTCCTGTCTCTAGAAAGATTTTAAACTTTTGTCCATTTTGTTTTTTCTTTTAAAATGTGGGCTAGCCCCTAATTTCTGTCTTATGGCAGTGTAGCCCACAAAAAAACTTTCAGTTTTCATGGAGAGTGTTTTCTTTATTCCCTGCATCAACACTATAAAATGAAATTCCCAGTGTATGTAAGTGTGCTATGACTAGAACCAGGCTTTAGACCCAAATTATTATGATGACTAAAATTAGCTACTACTGTGTCTGAAAAAATATATTTATATCACTTCTGCTTATTTTCACTTACCTCTTTGAAACATTTTCAGTTTATGTGGAATAGTATCCTGTTTTTTCAAAGACTTTAAATTTCTAAACCCACTACAAACTTGTTAGCATCAGGAGCCATGTTTGCCAGTCTTACAGCTTGCCTTTTTTAATGATGTTCTTCTTAACATAAAATGGATGTGAGCATCTAGCATGTAGATAGTTTTTATGAAAAGCTGGCTTCCTGTATAAATTAGAAGCAAAGAATCTGTTATCAGAATCATATTGAATTTTATAATGTAAGAAATGCATCCTTCTCCAAGCATGGTGCCACAATACGAACAAAAGCTGATTGACTTTAATAATTGGCTTAGTTTTTGGTATCATTCTAAGGGGGTGCAGTATTTGTCAGCTTGGAAGAAGATGGTCAACAGACCATGCTGCTTGTCCAGGGATGGTCTGCACCTTTCCCCTCTAGACTTTTGAATCTTAGCTAAAATATTGTCTTCCCCCATAGTTCCTTCCAAACTGAAAGTACTTATGACATAGCAAATCAAAACCAAGAAAATCTAAAGGTATTACTGCTCAGTGCTAGGAGTCTAAACAAAAAACTCCACTCCCTAGAAGCTGTCTTCACCCTAGAGAATGCTGATGCCTATGCAGTCTCAGAGACGTGGTTTAAAGCTGCAGAGAGCACATGAAGTGCAGTGTTATAATGCCTTCCACTCATTTAGACCAGCTACTACAAAGACAGGGACTAAAGGTGGAGGTGTCTACATTTACATCAAAACTAAATATACCTCAAGGCTGGTCAAACAAGACAATGCACTTGAGCTGCTCCATGTTCAAATCACCATAGGAAAAATCCAGTATCACTTCCTTGCCAACTGTAGGTCCCCCTCTACCCATACCATGTATTTAAACTTATTACAAACACTAGCCATCCAACCCAATACCATATTCATGGACGATTTTAATTATCCAACTATTAACTGGGAATCCAGTATGACACCAAACGTACAGGCACAGAAATTCTTGGATTTTGTAAACACAAACTCCCTGAACCAGATATTGAATACATCAACCAGCCATACTGGACCTGGTCCTCACTAATATGGGAGAGTGTTGAGCACCCCCTACTGTAATGTCTTCTCTTATAAGGTCAGACTACAAAATGGTCTCCTTTGGAGTAAAAATAAAACCTGGACCCCCAGCTAAACATGGAATATTCAGGAACTACTCTTAAGCTAATTTCCTACTATTAAGTGATAACCTGACAAGAGTTCAAGCCCCCATAAACCCTGAGAACACTGCAGCCTATGCAGAACTATTTACAGAAACCCTGTACAAGCATGTTAATAGCTGCATAGAGGCAGCTATACCCACCAGGAAGAAGCACAGAACTAACTCAGAAAACAAGCCACACTAATGGAATCACAAAATCAATGAGCTGTATAACAGAAGGAAAAAAAATCATGGCAAAAATTAGGAGGTGCAGCACTCAGCAAAGCCAAATTTGAGGTGAATTTGGCCTCCCAGACCAAGGACAACCACAAGACATTCTTTAGCTATGTTCGCAATCTCAAAGCCAATACACAGTTGTGTGCAGAGCTCATTGTAAATTGAGCCACCTATACTGAACCAGAAGATATAGAAAACATAGTGGCTAATAAATTCAGCTCCAACTTTGTCTCTTTCTCCCCCTCAACCTTCCCTCATGAAATACCATCAAATATAACTTCCCCTGATAACATTAGGGAACAGGTCCTTAATGCTCAATCTAAGGCCAAAAATACTGCATCAGTGGATCTAGACAATATCCTAGGATGCCTTCTAAATAGCATGAAACATGACCTATCAGGGCCTCTGGAATTGCTATTTAACTATAGCCTCCAAAGAGGCTTTGTGCCGCACGATTGTAGAACAGCAACAGTCACCCCTCTGCACAAAGGTGGGCCATCTGCAGACTCTGGAAACTAGAGACCCATAAGTCTCACTAGTCTTATATGTAAAGCTATGAAAACTATTGTCATTGAAATGATCAGTAGTGCTGTAGTAAATCTCCAGGCACTGGACCCAACCCAGTTTGGTTTTGTCAAGGGCAAATCATGCCTACTCGACTTGGTGGACTTCCTTGAGAAGGTCCCAAAGCAAAGGACGGGGGCAAAATGGTTCACAATGCCTACTTTGACCTGGCCAACGCATTTGACACAATACCCCATCTGGGCATGGTTGACAAACTCAAGAGATTAGATACAAACTCGTACATCACTCGCCACTGTCAACTAGTAATTTAGGAGCCTCAAGCCTCACCCCTGGCAACAGTGGGGGATGTTCACTGAGGGGATAACAGGTACACACACAGTATTTCCAGATGCAGCTGACTGCATCAAGTGGAGTTTCCCTTAAGGGCACACACGGGCCACAGTCACTCTTTCTCCAGATCCCCAAAAAGACTCCCCACTGGCACAGCTATAGAACTGAGATCTCAGCTGAGTGACCAAGCCAAGACCTCCAGCACCCTCTCGGTCCAACCAGTGCTTTATGTCCTGGACCAAGTAGCTGAGACACACACTCTTTGAGGTTTGATTTACACACACACACACACACACACACACACACACACACACACACACACACACACACACACACCTGGGAAAGGCTGGCACAGGTTTACTAGCTATGCCCCCTTCTGCCCAGACTATAAGGTAGTTATTATTGCCACCGATCACTCCTTATCAGCTACTTTAGAACCCTTAACAACGGGTGACCAATCTTACTGTGTAATATTAATATTAACACAAATGGTATTTGACCAAGAGCAAGGCTATTAGGAGTGGCCCACATAGTGTCACCAAATAAATATGCAAGTACTCTCAAAACTTAAATATCTCTACACAGATCAGCTACAATGAAAGGTTTAAATATATTTAATAATAAATAATAAAAGAACAAGGCAATACTAAATATATATATATATATATATATATATATATATATATATATATATATATATATATATATATATATTCACAGTGACAAAACCACAGGAAATATTTAAAACAAAACTGAAGGACAGTCTCACATAAATAAAGAAAATAATGTCTAAACTAAGCTTTACTGTATTCCTGACTGTATCTAAGTGAATTACTATACTCTAGTAACTTACTAATAAGAGCATGTCAGATGTGATGAATGGATCTTCTAGTTGTTGTCAGGTCCAAGACATAATGCAGAATGCTAGTTCACTAAGACTTCTGGAATGAATATCTCAAATATTACTGCTGGGATAGCTTGCAGAATGACATCACTTCTTGTCATCTGACTCTAGTTCCCAGGCAAAACCCTCACTGCTGGAAGCTGGCAGTATTTAGCATCTACCTGTGAAAATACACAGGCCTCAAATCTTTGGCAGATTCTTGAATTATAAAACAAGTGCATTCCTTCATGCTTTCAAGACTAGTAATTAGTTTACCCAAAAGACAATACAGAAAGCTTCAAAGCACAGACTCTGTGCCTCTAGCTGCACTGAAAACTGAAAGATACCATCTTTTATTGCGTAGCCTATAAAGTAATTACATTTCAGCTATTTTCCTAAAATCTGCTGGACTGTATTCCAGTATCCACTGTTAAAATGTATACATTTAGATAGTTTCAATAGTGCATGTACATTTCTGTTCTCTTCTATTAGGGCACACTGCAGATGCATTTCAAACACAAACACTGTATAAAATACCGTTTCAACACACGTCTGTACAAGCCAGTTTGATATACACATGACATGCAGTTCTAATACAGTTGTAACACAACCATCTTATATAAATCATGTTGATATTCACAGGTGACATATAACTATTTAAAAAATTCCAGATAACTGTGCTGGCAGTATGCCTGTTTGTCACACATCACCCACATCACCCAGTGGATAGCCAATAGTCTCACAGACAGGACCCAGGAAGTTAGAATTAGGGTATCTACCTCTAGAAAGAGGTGAGTCACAAGTGGAATCCCTCAGGGATTAGTCCAGGCCAATGTCAGTGGGCTCTGGCTGACTAAATTTGCAGATGATTGCAAATTAGGAGTTGTCATTGAATCCCACACTGACACAAATGTTCTCCAGGAGGGGCTGACACAGACAAACAGCTGGTGTCAAAACCAAGGACTAAAGCTAAATGTCAAGAAATGCAGAATAGTATCCTTTGGGAAATCTTTCAGCCCTGGTAACTATCACATTGACAACACACCCCTTAGAGATGACCCAGTAGTCAGGGACTTATGGACACACATAGATAGTAATGTAGCCTTTGACCATTACATGTCTACAGTAGTTAGGAAATCCTTCTATGTTGCACAACTTATAAACAAAGGTATGTCATCTAAGTCCAAGGAAGTCATTGTTCTATTGTATTCTGCATCCATCAGACCTATCATTGAGTACAGTGCCTCCTTTAGTATGTACCTAACCAGGCATATCCAACAACTGGAATGTCCACAGAAGTTCCTCACTAAAAGAATACAGGGCTTAAATAAAATGTCCTATGCAGACCACCTCAAGGAACTATCCCTGTATTCTGTCTCCTATAGGCTTTTGAGGGGCGATCTATGCCTGACATACATTGTCAGACCCCACTCTGGTGGACCTCCTGCATATCCGCAAAACAAACAGCACCAGAATTACCCATTCTAAAGACATAAACATTGCCTGTGATATAAGTAATACCTGCTGGAGAGACAGGTATGTATCACAGAAATCCAGAAATTACCCCATCTCTGGAACAGGCTACCCATCCACATGAAGCAGAGTTCCTCCTTAACCCAATTCAAGTACAACCTGGACAATTGGATGGGGAACAAGAAATTAATTCCTGATTTGGCACCTACATCTCTAATGGACACAGGCAACCTGTAAATGTTTCATCTTCCAATCCCATACTTACACTTATCAGGGGCATCAGAACTTGTCAGAGATTTGGGTGCATGGCTAGGTTTAAAAAGGCCCTTATGGTCATTAGCCTGGTAAACTCCTATGAACCTACAGAACCATAATAAAGGAAAACATCTAAAAGCTGTAAACTAGTCTAAATGTTTCAGCCAGTGCATCTAACAACATCATACAGTGAATCATGAAATACAAAAATCAAACAAAGAAACAAAAAATAAATCTATAAAATGCACATACAAATGTCCTTTTCCATTTAATTAAGACCACATTTACAAAGGCAGGGTCACTGTAGGGGTCTAATTTAAATTGATGACTGGTGAGACTGTCAACTGTCAAAACATTGAACCTGAAACAGTGAACATTCAAAGTCATGGTACAGTACAGAGTGGGGTTTTGTGGGAGTACAGTACCCACATGGGGATGCAGGAGGGCTTGCATGTATGTAGTATGATCTCTGTGATGGCATAATTAAAGGAATCATTATTATCCATGGCAGTGGATATAGTGAACCAAGAGGAAATCTAACCTGGAAAATATGGTGCAGATTCAATAAAGTCTACACAATGTTCTAAGACCCTCTGCAGGTCATGGTGCAATGCACACATGGTAGTGCACTGTTTTGTATTCAGTAAGCACTCTACACAGTGTGTAGAGCCACACAAACATGGTAAACATTGTGGCATCTTAATTACAGCATAAGCAGCTGAATTGTATGCTAATCAACCACTCCAAGATGAAGGATCTATTCAACAAGCTATAAAGCAATCATGTAGACTCAGTGCAGGGTTTGCCTATGAATTGCATTATGTACTGGAATACAGCCACAGAAACTATTCTACATGGAAAGATTGTTAGGGGCTGCTGTTTACTCTTATACAAGTGTACATGCAATAGGCCAAAGTCTGTGCTGCTGCTGCTGCTACTAATAGGCCTCAGCCAAGAAAGAGAAGGGTGTTTAAACCCTGTTTAACTTTTCATGCTCTACTTGAGGTAGAAATTGTAGAGTGCTACAGGGTGGATAGAAACACACTCCAGGAACTCTGCAACCTCTCTTGTCCTCAACTGAGAGCAAGGGCAAACTGAGGGGATCCAATACCTATGGAGACTAAGCTATGTGTATCACTTAGAATATTAGCTACAGGAACCTTCCAGAGACCAACAGGGTATATGCTGGAGGTGTCACAGGCATCAGCATCCAAGATCCTACATCAGTTCCTGAATGCTATCCTACAACATGCCAGTGACTACATACATTTTCCCAGTACACCTGAGGACAGAGCCATAACTATGCAGGAGATGTTCTTCGTGTTTCACTGTTGCAGTCATCACATTTGTGTTATCTGCTTGCAGTAGCCTTCAGTCTGGGACCTTAACATTGTATTGGAAAAACTTACTGTATTTCATTTTGAGCCAGCTGCAAATGCAGAGTTGAAATTCCTTTCTTGGAAGACAGCCTTCCTTTTAGCCATCACTTCAGCAAGAAGGATGTCTGAATTACGGCCCTTATGGCAGTGGAGCCTTTCATCATCTTTCATGAGGACAGGGTGTCCCACAGGACCAATCCCTCCTTCATGCCCAAGGTAGTATCCAGTGTGGCTCTTAATCAGTCCATTTATTTGCCAACCTTCTTTTCTAATCAACAAAACAAAGGGGAATGGATTCTGCACTCCTTAGATGTGCAAAGTCAACTTAGATTTTACTTGGACAGGACTAAACCTCTCAGGAAATCAGAACAGCTGCTGGTGGCATTTGCTGCAGGGGCAGAGGGGAAGGCCATTTCAAAGCAAACCATTTCTAAATGGATAGGCCATTGCATTCATTTCTGTTATAAGCACCATGGAAAACCTATCCCACAGGGGATAAGACCACATTCAACCAGGGCTGCATCTACCTGTACAGCCTTTCTCAGAGGTGTCCCTACCAGGGACATCCCAGAAGCTGCAACCTGGAGTTCTGTACATACTTTCAACAAGCATTACCATTAACCAATTTTCTCTAAATCCAGAGCTGGTTTTGCCACTGCAGTCTTGCAGGGCCTTATAGCTGGTCCTAATGCTATCTAAATTCCTCCTCCCATCCTTAGCTTTGGGAATCTACCCAAATGTGATGTCTGCAATAGTGAAACATGAAGAACATAGTACAGTTGTGTACACTTACCATAAATGTAGATGTGCAAGTTTATTCACTGTCGCAGTCCTGGTTACTCTCCCTCCAGCCCCCTGACTTCTTTTGGCTATACCTCTATTCCTTTTTTTACTATGCTTAAAAGTTTTTTGGTGTATTTGCTTTTTCGTTGAAGGTATAACCTTGTATATATATTTAATTGCTTCCCATTAGGGGGCACCTGACATCTGGGGCAAGAAAAACTGATGTAATGGCGTCAGCTGCATGCTTTATACCCCTGAGAACCTAACGTCATGGAAGGTGAGACAGCAACTGACACAGTACCCAAGACTGTGATAATCAGGCCGACTGAGGGCTACTGCAAGCAGATAACCCAAATGTGATGACTGCAACAGTGAAAACACTCGAACATCTACATTTACGGTAAGTGTACACAACTGTACTTTCTACCCCATAGTACATTACCCTGAGGTATTGGGTGCCATAGACTGCATGCACTTTGAAATGAAAGCACCACCTGGGGAACAGGGAAAGGTGTACATAAATAGAAAGGGCTTCTACTCCATTAACTGCCAGGTTATTTGTAATGCTCAGGGAATTATCCTGAATGTGTGTGCTGGCAACCCAGACAGTTACCACAGCTCTCATATCTGGCACAACTCTCAACTCTATCAGATGTTTTCTTTGGGGAGTATTCTACAGAGTCATATACTGGGGGATGCAGGTTATGCACTTGAACCGCGGCTGATGAAGATCATCAGAAATGCACACACACCAACTGAAGAATGCTATAATGAGGCAGTCACTCAAACAAGAACTATCAAAGAGCATGTGTTTGGGTTGCTGAAGTCACAGTTCTGGTGCCTAGATATATCTGGGAGAGCCCTGCAGTACAATCCCATACTGGTGATGAAATTTTCACTGTCTGTGTCATCCATCACAATATTATTCTGAAAAAACAGCTTCAGCATGAACAGCAAGTGGAAGGGGCACACATCCCACCACCACTGGCAAGATTACCACAGCCACACACAAGTGAGAATTCAGAGGGGAAGCCACCAGCCACTGTGGGTGTAGGCAGAAGTAGGGGTATAGAATATGCCCTCCCCATGGCCTATAGTCAACAGATAGGTGGTAAAACCTTCATCCTATGCTCATTCAGTAATATTGATGCCAGACAACCCTGGCAACCTTTACTTACCTGTAATGGCTGTGTACTGCTAGTATCGCATCCCAAATTAAAACTCTTGCAATGCCAGACTTCCAAGTAAGTGTTGAACCGTAAATAGGAAAATAAATAGTTAAGAAAAGAAATGAATGGCATATCCTTCCATACTTTTACCTGCTAATGTAACTAAGTAGAAGGTGGGTGATTTTTACAGCAATGGCATCAATATGTGACAGCACAGACTTAATGTCAATTGATGTGTTCTCTATCAAGTAATAGACCTCTGTATATATTGTAAATAGTTGTTGTGTTTCATATTCAAAATTTATGTTCTAAAATATTTATTTTATTATTATAATATTTTAATGAATTTAAATAAAAATATTTGAGTAAAAAAAAGGTAATAGGTCTCATGCATCAAAGATGCAAACATTACAGAAACCTGTAAGAAGGCAATACAATTTTCAAAAGAGTATGACAAACACATATATACTAAGTCAGCTATGCACCCTGGGCATCAGACAAAAGACTTGTGTATCTCTGAATCCAAAAGACAGAAAATCAAGGATATGGCGCAGTTATCCTAATTTGCACAAGGTGTTTTGTGTGTGTGTGTGGGGGGGCGGGGGGGGTAGGAGGCCTAGGCTGACACAAAAGGTAGTGAGTGTGTGTGAGTAAGAAAGACAGACAGTCAGAAATTTTGATAAAGTGTCAAATGGCCACTGAGACAAAATGAGCTGTAAGCCTCATAACTAACTCGTTTAACCGGTATGTGTGTGTGTTTGTATGGGCACTCAAGGTGAAACGTGTGTGTGAGTGTGTGCAAGAATGCAGCCAAGCTCTATTCTATCTCTACATCCTGGTCTGTCGGACAGTTGTGAGATGTGCATGGTAGAGGTAACAGTTCAGTGTCGTCATCCCCCACCACAAGAACTGGCTCTGCCAGGATTTGCACTGGCATGTCCATTCCCATGGTCAGATGTACTGCTGATACACAGGTGAGGTGTCAAAGGGGAAGCTACCAGCCACATGGTCATATGTGTTACTGATACTTGACCATGACTGATGTCTGCTGGATGAGACCCACAACCCCATGTCCTACCACATCTGGGTGTGTACACCTCAATCACTGATGGAGCAGTAGAAGGACTGCCACTTTGGGACCGTGATTGGGCATTGCCACATGGATGCTGCCCTCCTTCCAGCAGTTGTTCCATCACAGACACTGCCTGTTCCAATGTGCCATTCATCCAATCCAAGATATGTCCTTCGAGGCTCTATTGGAATGTGCCTGCACCTTCATGACAGCCCTAAACATACATTTATTTGCATGTAAAGACACACCAGGATCCGGTGAAGGGTGGACAGCAGGCTTCCTCCGAGCACCCCTAACAACTCTCCTGTGTGGCACCTCACCTGTGGCAACCTACCCTGATCAAGTGTGTCACCCTCCACCTGTTCAGTATCTGCGGACTCACTGGTATACATGTGCATAGGCCTACTGGCTGTGTCTGATGGAAATACAGGGGATGGCTGAATGTCAACCTCAGTGCCATATTCAACCTCTGCATGCCCCGACTATACCTCTATGCTGCCGATAGTCTGACATCAGGTGGTAAGAGCCCTACACTTCCACTGTCAGGATCACCTGTGATAATAAGCAACAAACACAGGAAAGAACTTAATAACTAGATTACAGTTTAATATATGATAATAAACTAAGACATGTGCCACTATCACAGATGGTACAGCAATATACACAAATTCCTGACACCCATCTCACACACATGGATAAATACATATTTCTGACTAATGGTCATCAATAATCAAATCAAAATGTTTGACTTACCATATGCAGATAATGCCACATTTGCTAGGGAGGATGGTCCTGGAAGAAATTAAGCAAAAGGTGAAGACACAGTCAACATAATTCCAATAATGCAGGCGGACAGAATTTTTACCTCTATGTCCAGTAAAATTACTTTTAAATGAAATTTGGCTGACACATCCACCCAAACCCCATGTGTAATGAACAAGAATGTATTGTTAACTGAATCAATTTGTCAACAGGTTCAACCAAAATAAAAAATAAATAATTAATTAAAACAACATGAATTATTACCATCAATAATTTACTATACAAGAAAATGTTTATAACTGACATATGTAGACTTATCTGGAAGCTCCTCGGGGAAACATACTTGCCCTCCCAAAAACATCTGCATCAACATCAGTCACATGTTGTTGTGCACTTTCCACTGAGCTCTCTGGATCTCTGACAGTGGACAAGAACTCTTTATTTGGTGTCAGCAGTGGCTGTGTATCAGCCCCACCCCATAGCCAGCTGTTAACAGGCAACTGCAGCTGCTTTTTTTTGGGCTGATGAAATCATATCAGTGACCCTATGATGCACCGAATCATAAGTCCTGCTGCACCCCACTAAGGCAAATAAGTAATTTGACTATCTGGTTCCAAATCTGGATTCTATCAGACATATCTCCACGTCCTGTCTCAAGAAGAAAGGCACCGTGGCACCTAAATGCTTGCACAATGATGTCATTTTCTGAGTCACTGAAAGGGGGTTTACATGGATTGTTATGCTTGCGTACCATACTCTTGACATAAAACAGAGAAGGCTACATACCACATAATGAAATTCCTGTTTATATGCATATGTATATATATATATATATATATATATATATATATATATATATATATATATATATATATATATACATATCTATATATATATATATATATATATATATATATATATTTTTTTTTTTTTTTTTTTTTCAATATTACCACTGCATACACACAGTTCAGGTATTAAAATTTAAGGTTATGTGGTTGTACCATATCACACTGACACTCTTGGAACACAACTTTTGTCGTGGCAACACATAAATGGTATTTGGCTTGCCCACACCCACAAAAAACAGGCAACTGACAGTTTGCACCAAACTAGGAATAACACATTAGTCAGTTGTTATAAATGCTTTCAAAAAATTCTCACTAAATGTGTACACATTTCCAAAAGAAAAGTAAATTTTATACAATTTTCAGTCACCTCTCCCTGTGCCCAACACTCTAGAGGTATGTATTGGCCATCTTAGAAGCCTAACTTGACAATGTAGGACATTACAATTATCTGAATTAACATAGAAGAGTGTAAGATAACCAGTTGTAACAATAACACTTGTGATGAAAGTTAATAAGGCTATCTGAAAAAGTAAACTGCCTAACAAAAATGCTTATGCCAACAGTGAACTTATAAGAAGTGCATACAGATAAAAGTTCCATTTTCTAATGTATCTCTCTCTCTCTCTCTCTATATATATATATATATATATATATATAATGTGTATGTGTGTATATAAATATTTCCTTGTAACATGTGAACAAATCTAAACTTGCAAACTACAATCATACCTTAGCAAGATCAGAAGGCTTCTGTGCAGATAAACCCAAACTAATATAAATCTTCTTCAGTGTTTTTCACATACACAACTCTCCTCACCTTCAAGTTCATAGCTACACAATTATCTTCTTATAGTGTAGATTCAGGCCTCTGAGCATGTTGAAGATGCAAATGAGGAGTGAACACATTAGAATTGCTGAATGGCAAACTTTTAATTTCATGTAGCACATGTAAACATAGTGTAGAGAATACCTCAGTGTTAGTTGCTATTGGATTGCAACTGTGAATGATTACTGCTTGGGAGAAGGAAAATAACACCAATCCAGACTCCCTTATCTGCAGTGGGTGTGTCATCCAGGTTACACTTACAACATGTATAAGTAATAGCAACAAACTTTTAAACGGAAGTGAACAGCACACATTTCTCAGTTTTTGTTCAGTAATAGCCAAAGTGTCCTTCCTTTGTTGAAAAATGTATATTACTGTCATATAGTATTTTCATACATTTTAAGGAGGATGATGCAAAATGCTGTACACACTGCATGTCTGAGAGTACAGCACAGATAAGACATAAATGAACACAACACAAGGAGAAGACAAAGCTGCATTGGTGCAGGCAGTACAAATGGTTGTGTGATTGGTTGTTGCAATAAATATGTAAGTAACACATGCAAACAACTGAGAGTGCACAAATGTTATATGCCTATTAATACTGTACTGGAAATGGAACTTGTTTGTACGTGCAAAGATTTGCATTCCTGCTGCAAAGCTGTTTCTGTGGCAAAGAGAGATAAGACAGTCTTACTGTGTTTTGTAGGTTCATTAGTCTGACAGTTCAAATCTAGAGTTGTGTAAAAATGTGTTTTGTAATTTGTTTTTTATTTTATTTTATTTTTTTTTTATAATACTTGTGCGGGGACAGCTTAGCACAAATACAGTGAAACAGATAAATTCAAATTTAATTTAAGTTGCTTGTATGGTAAAAACTGCATAAATTACAGCTGTGAATTAAATGTGTGTGTGGCACACCTGATAAACACGATGAAGTGCACAGTATATAGTATTTTAAGATCATCTTTTGCCTCACTGTAAGGTGTAAAGTGTAAAACTGAATGATGATCCAAGTAGGCAAAAAAGAGCATTAATTCCAAGACAACCAAATACTTGTACATAAATCGGTCGCTTTATGTACAAGTATTTGGTTGTCTTGGAATTAACATTTTTTTGCCTACTTGGATCATCATTCAGTTTTACACTTTGCACCTTACAGTGAGGCAAAAGGTGGTTGTACTTTTTTTTGTTGTTTTTTTTTTTTTGTGTGTGTTTTTCCACCTTTACACTGTTGTTTTCGTATTTTAAGATCATGGTTCAAGTCCCACATTTCTTTGCCTGTCATGTTTGTGTGTCACTTGTCTGCACGCAAGCAGGGTCTAATGGGCTCAGTCAACAAGTAGACATTGCCAGTTTCAAAAAGGATGCATTGTTACCTCTTTTGTTTTCCATTGCTTAAACAGGCTAAGTGGCATTTCTCGACAGTCAGCAACTTCTACAGGTCCAGAACACTTGCAGACACAAAGGAGACATTTTTCAATTTCAAAATGGATACATTGTATCATGTGTGGTTTGCCACTGTGAAAACACACTAAATGGAGTTGCACAGGAATCAGCACACATAATGACTATGAAAATATACAGCTGCTGCCTAGTTGTGCCTGTGTTGATAGGTGCAAGTTAAGGGCTACAATACAGGTGAGCCTGGTTTCTAATACAGCATAGTCCAAAGTTTTATTACTGATGTTCCAGTTTACTTATATGGTTTATATATATGGTTCATATGTTGGTACTAGGCTATCGGCCCTAGGGCCTATACAAGCCTAGTCATAACAATTCCGTGGCTATTTCTTCCCACGATATTTACTTCCCTGGACCCCTGTCTAGCAAGGCAATGGATGTCATCCCCAGGGTGAATTTCTTATCTCCCATCCATATCGCCAAGGTTCCTTTTGAAGAGGGCCAAAGGGGCGCTCTGCTTGACATGTATGGACAGTCTATTCCAGAGTCTGGGGAGTCTCTGGGTCAGGAACCTATCCATCCAGCATGTTTTGTTAATTGTGATGACAAGGTTTAGATCCCTGGAGCATGTGGCTGTGAGGGATTGGGACTTATTTAATTGTAGCATGTCCAACAGCTCTGGGTTTGACATAGCCTTGTATGTTAAGCAGAGATCGCCTCTGAGTAGACGATATGCGACAGAGTATCGCTGGAGTTTTTTTAGATGATCAGCATATGGCATCTGCTTTAGGCCTGTGATTATTTTAGTGAGGTATTTCTGCGGTCTTTCCAGTTGGTGCAGATGTCTTGAGAGGTACATACCAAATGGGGCATTGTATTCTATAATGGGTCAAATGAGAGATGAGTACAGTGGGACAATGGCCTCCTTTTTTCTGGATGAAAAGCCCTTAGTGATGAGGTGTGCCACATAGAAGGATTTCCTGACTGTTGTGGCAATGTGGTTATCGAAGGTGAGACCACTGTCCACCTGTGTACCTAAGTCTCTCATCACACTTTCTGTGTTTAGTGTACTGCCACTTATGTCATAATTCACAGGTACATGTTTTTTCCCAAAGGGATAACTATACATTTCATGGCATTGAGCTTGAGCCCATGGCTCTGGCACCCAGCATCTGTTTCTGTAAGGCCCTTTTGTAGAATATCCACATCATTTGGGGATTCAATAATGGCTTCCAGTTGGCAGTCATCTGCAAACTTTGTTAGCCAGAGTCCCTTAGTGTTGACCTGTACTTCAGAGAAGTAGATGCCAAACAAGAACGGTCCCAGGACTGAACCCTGAGGTACTCCACCTGTCACTTGTCTGGAGCTGGATTTGGAGTCGGCTGCTTTTACAGTGTGGGTTCTGTCAGTAAGCCAGTCGGCAACCCATTGAGTGATGTAGGGATTAATACCCAGCTTAGTAAGTTTATCTATGATTCCAGAGTGAGGGATAGTGTTGAAGGCCTTGGCAAGGTCTGTGTGGACCACCTTACCCTCTTTTAAAGCTCTCGAGACTGATTCAAAGAAGTCACTCAGGTTTAGGAGACAAGATCGGCCCTTCATGAACCCAAACTGGGTGGGGTCCAGTGATTGAAGGTTGCCGGTGTCTTTGTTTATAAGTTCCATGATAATACATTCCATGACCTTGCAGATCAGGCTTGTCAGACTGATGGGGTGGTAGTTCCCAGGATCCAAGGTGGATCCCCCCTTGTGGAGTGAGACAACTGTAGCTGTGTGCCACTCAGTGGGCACGAAGCCTAAGGTGATGGTATGATTAAACATGATACTTAGGTGAGGTGCCAGTTCATTTTGTAGTTTATGTAGTACACAGCCTGGGATGTAGTCTGGTCCCATGGATGCTGTATTCTTAGCTTTGGAGAGTGCGGTTTTTACCTGTGACCATTATTACCGGAATTTGGCAGTCTTTCGGTATTGAGATGGGCCCTTTAGGAGTGAGAGGGGGTGAAAATGGCACTGAATTGATCTGCCAGGATACTGGCAATATCCTTGGGATCAGTATATTTAATGCCATTCTGTTATAGCTCAGAGCAGATCTGAGCATTGCCATTTAAATTCTTGACATAGCTATAGAATGCCTTTTGCTTATCTTTGGAATCTTTGGCAATTTTATTTTCATAACTAGCTTTGGAGGATTTTATGAAGGATCTCAGCTTCTTACTGAGGCTGGTAAGGGAGTTTGCATCCTGGGATTTTCCTCTTTTCTGCAACAGTTTCTTCCTTTTATTGTAAAGTTTGTTTATGACAGGGGACCACCAGATTGGCTTCCTTTTTTTGGAGGATAGCGTCTTGGTTCTGTTTGGGATGGCACGATTCATTCACGAGTGGATGTGCTCACACAGTGCTTTAGTGTAGGATTCAGCAGTCAATCTTTCAGTTCCCATCTGCATGGATGCCATGAGGTTTGTCACTTCTGACTTGAGTAGAATGAAGTTGGCTTTGGAGAAGTTTTTTACAGAGGTTTCCTTACTGGGGGCTGGGGGAGGGATGTGGATGTCAAGGGTGATTAGCTTATGGTCAGACCTGACCAACCAGGGGGTGACCAGAGGTGTGGAACATTGATTTCCCATGTTTATATAAAAATTAACATTAGAAAAATAATTACACATAGAAATACCAATATAACAGCTATGAATGAAAAATTGTGCTATGATGTAATTTATATAGATTTAACTTCAGCATTTGACACGGTCATACACATAACACTAATCAATAAATTAGTACAACTAGGTGTTGATGTACTCTTGAAAAGATGGATAGCTGTTTGGCTTACAGATAGGACATGGCAAGTATCATACAGCAATTGGACAGGCAAAATCCTTGGTTACAGTCAGGGTGTCCCACAGGGCTCTGTCCTATGCCCTTACTTGTTTAGATTGTATCTTTCAGACCTAACTTTTTCATCTGAGGTGTTCTACAATCTATATGAAGATGAACTGAAATTGGGTAAACTCATTACATGTGTTACAGATTAGGCATGTCTGCAAAATAACCACTAAATTGACTATTTGGGCACAGGAGAATAATATGCTGATAAATACATCAGAAATTAAGCATATGATATTTGGTTGGCATAAATTGAAAGGTGAATATTTAATACAGCACACAGTGATTGAAACTGTAGACTCATTTAAGGACCTAGGTATATGGGTAGATTCAGCTATGAGTTTTTATCAACCAATTGGTTAATGATAGTTATAGAACTATCTTTTTCTTCTTTCGGCTTTTCCCGGTTAGGGGTCGCCACAGCGGATCACCTTGTCCGCACATTGATTGGCAGTGGAGTTTTATGGTGTCGAGTTGCCAGCCCGGCGCCCAACCTTCCACAGAAGGCACACTCACACGCACACCTAGGGCCAATTTAGAGTGTCCAATCCACCTGCAGCATGTCTTTGGGATGTGGGAGGAAACCGGAGCACCCGGAGAAAACCCACGCGACCACAGGGAGGACATGCAGACTCCGCACAGAAGGCACCCCAGCCGAGGATCGAACCGGAGAACCTCTTGCTGTGAGGCGGCAATGCTAACCACTGCACCACCGTGGTCGCCCTAATGATAGTTATAGAACTATAGGTTGTATAAAAAGATTTATGAAGTCTAGGAAATCAAAAATAATTAAGTCATTATTTGTTAGTTATATTAGACCCAAACATGAGTATGGAATAACAATATGAAAACCCTATAAGAAAACAAGCATGAGTAAACTGGAAAGAGTACAACAGAAATATACCAAGGGTATCTATGGATGTGAACATTTAAGTTATTATGAAAGACTAACATATCTGAACTTGTACAGTGCGTATAGGACATTTAATGACAACTACTTCTGGGAATGTTTGTGGTTAACAAAAAGTACTAGAGAATCATCAGACAACCAGGCAGCAAATGAATGTACCAAAATACAAAAGAAAGAATATAAGGTGAAGGACCTGATGAGAAGGCAAGAAATGTGGAAAAAACATAAATATAGTTGAAAGTATAGAAAACTTCTGGAAGAGCCCCATGTTGATCAGGAATGAATGCAGGAAGGGTTAAGGAGAGGCAAATTCAAACCAAGAAATGAAAGGTTAATATTGGCAGCCCAAGATAATGGGCTATGTACACGGTTTACAAAGTCTATTGAACATGTAGGAGAAACAAACAAATGTAGGTTTTGTAAAACTGAATTGGAAACAGTCACACACCTTGTTACTAGTTGTGACACACTAATGGCAGAAGAACTGTATACTGAAAGGCAAAATAATGTGGCGAGACTGTTGCAATGTGGATTGTGCAAACATTATGGTTTCAAAGTGGCTGAAAAACACTGGAAACATGAGCCAAAAAGCATAATAGAAAATGAAGTTTATATCACATGGAATCACCCATTACCAACAGTTCAAAAGATAGATGCTAGAAAACCAGATATAGTGGTTCAAGAAAAGAAGGCAAAAGTAGCATTGCTCAGTGAAATAGCCACACACAGTGTCTATAGTGTCTTGCATACAGAGAGACACAAAGTCATCAAATACGAGGATCTGCATGCAAAAACTAGAGCAATGTGGAAGAAAGATACCCAGACAGTTTCAATAGTAGTAGGAGCAATGGGTCTTATAAAAAAGAATTTACAATCATATTTAGATATGTTACCAATCCATGTAATCCTGTAAAAATTGCAGAAGTCATTACAGGGCACATTGCGGGTGCTACGAAGAGCACTTTTGGCTGACATCAAGGACTGAAACAATACTAATTTCATGAACTTTAATCGTACTTTGACTTAGGAATAGGGTCCACTCCCATCATGGTATTAGAAATACAAAAGACTTGGAGAAATTAAAAAAAGAGAGATTCTATAGGAATGAGAAGTGTACTAATTGGTTATCTGACAGAGCAGCTGGTGCATGGAACAGACTACCAAATTACATTAAAGCAAGAAATAGTTTAGATATTTTTAAGAATAGCCTGGATACTTATTATGGGAACAAGTGTTTTGGTACACTGGCAAGCTAGAAGAGCATTAATGCCCATGCTTGAAATATTTCTATGCATGTATGTATGTATAGCTATCTTTAACAGGTGCATTGAGCATACACAGTATATCTGATGTATATTAAATGCTTAACTGTATATATCAGTAGAATTATGGTACTACAATTAAACATTTATTTTTTGAACTTTCATGTCATACACATACATGGTTAAACACTCAGCTCTTTAATGCAGAGGTGTAACTAATGAGCAGGTGTGACAAACAAGGTCTCAGTTGCAATGAGCACTCTGCACAGTAATGAATGTAAAAAATACACTTCTAGACCCACCTTCCCTGTGGCAAATTTTGTAAGTTAAAGCTCACAATACAGGTGAGCCAGGGGTTTAATCTAACACATTACCAATTTTATTAATGCTTATCCACTAAGTTTTAAAAAATAAAGAGCAGCTTTAACTTAATTATGTATAGCACTGGAGCTCATATGAATTATAGGTGTGACTAAGGGTATGCTGACAGGTATGTTTCGGTAATTATGGTCTTGGGTGGACTTCATACTTCAATTATAGTGATACATACACACACGAGTGAACAAACCAGGACCTTTTCAGGTAACACACATACATGGTTAACCCCTTACTCTGTTTTATATATATATATATATATATATATATATATATATATATATATCTATATATATATATATATATATATATATATATATATATATATATATATATATATATATATATATATTTATATATATATATGGATTCCTATTACAAGAACGAAAGTTCACTACTTCAAACTTGTAATAGGAAGCCTCACTTCTGTGAAAGTTCACTTTAACGAAAGTGAACTTTCGCATAAGTGCACTTCACCGAAAGCATCTCAGCACAGTGGAAGACATGAAAAGCAAGCTATATCCTCCACTATGGTGCGATAGTCACTGACCTTAGGGTTAGGGCACGGGTTAGGGTAAGGGGATACTTAGTAAAAGTTGTACTGAATTTCGCGTAAGTGCACTTTCGATTAAGTGCACTTTCGCTGCAGTGAGCATTCCATGCACTATTTCGAATTAGTGAAAATTCGATCTAGTGTATGGAATCCATATATATATATATATATATATATATATATATATATATATAAAATGAATAAACATGTCTAATAAACAATTCTTCTGTGGCAAAGATGAAAAAACACCTATGCGGAAGAATACGTTTTGTCTATTTTACATAGGTTTGAAACCCACTTTCTACAAATTACTGTTTTCAGTGTGTAAAGACACAAAAATGTGTCAAGTCATAAAATTTTCACCCATAATACATGTCTGCAAAGTTTAATCGACTAACAGTTACAGCAGCATCCAAACCCAAAACTAATGCTAGCTGTCACATTACTCTTTCTAGTTCATAAACTGCCTTCATGTCTGTTTGGCACTGTTGCTCTCTGCTTAACACTGTGCAGATGTGGTTGGTATGATTGTTCGAGTTTGCGCACATACTGTGGTATGGTGTGTTACCTCCAGCAATGATGCTTAAACCTGCTGCACTATGAAAACATACAGTTAAAGTAGAATAAATGCACTCATATTAAAATTTCATATAAAATATTTATTTAGACTGATGACTGTATAAATATGTAACTCCATATGTGTGCTGTTTAGATAAATCACTTGAGTTTGTTTTTATACAGTACTTCACTGTAGTCATACCCTCTCATATTTCCAATAATTATCATATGCAATTATTTAATTACATCATGAATACATATGTAAAAAAAAATAGAGCTCGATTCAAATTCTCTATCATCTGTGCTCAGAATAAGAGCTCATTGCTTTTACACCCACTGCCACAGAGTCAAAAAACAGCAGGTGTTCTTTCTTTCAGCTCAGTACTGTCCCAAACTGCTAACTGCTGTGCCTCTCCACTTAGCATGTTGCACACAGGAAAGCAAACCAGTAGGACTTTTATACTTTCTCAATGGTTAGAGGCCCATGTTTGCTCACCACTTAAGTATGGACAGATCTGGAAAGCAATGGTAATAGCTACTACTGTCAAGTTCAAGTAGGAGTCCTTAAATGTTTGTCACATGCACAAACACTTTGCCATCCATCTCACAGTTCAGCCACTTGACAGCGCATTATGGAATGTGCTTATTAGCATGTATTACTTATATTTACTGCCTAGTTAGACTTCATCCCATTAAAATCCATGTAAAACTACAACCAAAGGGAAGGCATTTTTTTAATGACAACACTTATTTATACTCAGTCATGTGTTACCTCCACTCATGTATGTTATACTTGGTATGTCAGAAATAAATAGCAAAACTGCATTGTTACATACCATGTACACCTTGATAATGACAATAGACATTCAGATTGTCTTATACATGAGTTAATGTGGCAGCAATTCTTCACAAGTATGAACACACAAATATAACCACAAAAATGTGTGTCTGTATGTGGCAATTTAAGTGTGTTATGTACATAACATGTTGTGAAACAGCTGCTTATGTCTAATTTCTGCTACATGCATTCCTGACAGCTTCTTGCATTTAGTTTGACAAGCTGTCTTTTAAAGTATACCTGCACACTGGAAATACAACAGGAAATAGCACATCCACACTTTGCACACAACTCTCATAACAGGATATGTTAACCAGATCATATAATGATGATGGCATCATCTATAAAGACCACTGTGACAAGGCAAATGCATACTTCAGGGGTGTTGCAGTCATTAAATACTGTGTTTTGCATGTGGGAATAAAATACGCATCTGTGTGTTAAATTAGCAGACCAGCCACATTGTGTGTGTTTCTTTATGTATCTATAAGTACATAGTCATAGTAACATCAGTCTGTATTCTACTATGATCAATCTGGTTCCATGGAGAACTAATATCTTGACAGTTGTACATGGCTACCCATCCATTTTATACAGGCCTCCCAACAGCATCTCTTAAACATGCGACGATGATGTCATCCACTATAAACTGTCCAGCAGCATTGCAAATCTCAGACTTGTGGCATAGCTCTTGTGTTAAGTGGTACGTTCTCTAGCTGGTGTACCTCAATAGGTAGGAGTTCACTGCAGTCAACTATGTGTGTGTGTGTGTGTCTGTGTTGACTCGGTTAACATTCAAGAGGCCATTTTAGACCAGCATATGAGACACTCCTATTACCATCTTCTCACCAGACACTGCTGATGTCATCAGCTATAAAGTGTTGTCTAACACTATAAAAGCCAGACTTGTGCTGTGGCACTTGCATTAAGTGCTGTGCTCTGTAGATAGACAGGTAGGACTTCTACTCTCACCCTGGTCAACTGGTTTGTGTGTGCATTCAACAGTCAGTATGGTGACATCTGAGTCCACAGCTATGTCAGACCCTCCTCCAAATATCTTCTTGTAACATAGACTGATGATGTCATCCTGTATAATGTGCACTCTTACAGTATTCAAAACAAACCTGTGCTGTGGCAATATCATTAACTACTATGTTTTCAAAATACTTTACGTAGATATATAGGGTTCTAATTTGACAGCAGGCAACTTGAGTGTGTATGCATTTAAATATTACTTTTCAGACAATTCTGCACAGAGATGTGACTCCACATCCTTGTTAGAGAATCCTCCCAACATGTTCTTCCCAGCATACAATGATGCTATCATACTCCATAAACTGCTGTGTGTCAGTATTCAAGTCACACATAAGTGGTGGTGTTACTGTCATATTGCATGGCATTCATCTTCTATTCCTACATAGGTGTAATATTCAAATCAGGCCCAGTCTACTGGTGTGTGTGTGTATGAAATGATCTTTGGAATTGCTCTTCTTTTCAGTACCACTTAGGGAACCTTTAATGTAGCCCCATGCGTCCATCATCCTCTTATTTCATCTGACCATGTAACATTCTTCCTGGAGAGGAGTGGATGATGTCCTCATGCCAAGTGTGCATTCATACATCATGAAGCAGAGTCCTTCCATGAACCTCTCTCTGCAAGCCATCTCCAGACTACTGCATGTGTGATTGCTAATTGGTGTGGTGCACATGTCCCATATGATGCAGTCCAACAAATACAAACATATGCACATGCTCTTACTATTTTCCATCATACAGGTAAAGAGAATTTGTTTTTAAATGGTATAATAATGGCTAGGATTGTATGTGATGTTGGCTGTTAGCCAAATGATGTTTTGTGACCCTATGAGCATTTGACATATCAATGTTGTTGTCATTGACATGGGCTATATTGACATGTGGATGTACAGTATGGCTTGAAGATGGTATTTTAAATTGTGATGTGAGGTGATGTATTGATGGGCGCTGCTGCCATGTCATTACATGCTCTTTCTATAACAACTGTAGTAATATGTCTCCTGAGAACTGTTTATATGGTATGATACCCTTTTATGTGTATTGTTGGCTTATTAGGACATGTGTTGCTGTAGTGGAGCAAATCAACATTATACGCAATTCTCATTCCACCATCACAGTGACATTTACAGTATGGAACAGGTGTGCATGTGTCTACCTACCATCAGTAAATGCTGAGTGACAGACATTAATATAAATTCAAACTGATTACATGCACAGGTACATCTTGTTTCATCCACATTTTGTAATGCTGTAATATACAGAACAATGTCACATGTTTTGATTCAATTACAACTTTATAGAATTCACTCTATGTGCAGTTGTGCTGCTGTTCACAAGAATTATTGAGGTGGTCAGCAGCACCATCATGTGACTATTAGCATTTATATCGGGGAAATGTTCTGCATGAGCCACAAACAACTGATCTTAGGTTCATAGGTTCATAGGTTCATACTAGGCTATCTACCCTAGGGCATTTATAAGCCTAGCCAGAGTATGTTTGGCTTTTGCCACCCCTTGTAATGAGTATACTGTGCCCATTTTAAGGTTTAGTTTACTGTACCTCTGTCTAACAGTGACACAGAAGTAACTCCTGGGGTAAACCTATGATCTCCCATCCACTCGTCAAGATTTCTCTTGAAGAGAGTCAGTGAGGGGCTCTGCCTAACATGGACTGGGATTTTATTCCAGAGTGAAGGGAGCCTCTGGGTTATGAATCTGTCCCTCCAGCATGTCCTATTTATTTCTGTGCTGAGGTTCAAATCTCTCGCTCGCATAGCTCTGGTGGATTTGGATTTTCTGAGGTGGAGCATGTCCATTAACTCCGGGTGGACATGGCCTTTTACATCAGGCATAGATCGCCTCTTGAGTAGGCAGTATGCTACTGAGTAGAGCTGGAGTTTCTTTAGCCGGGCAGCATATGTTTGAGTCCCTTGATCCTCTTTGTGAAGTACTTTTGGGGTCTTTCCAATTGCTGCAGGTGTCGGGTAAGGTACATCCCAAATGGGGCATTGTACTCAATTATGGGCCTGATGAGGGAAGAGTAAAGGGGCACAATGACCTCTCCCGATCTAGATGTGAATCCCTTCATGATAAGGTGGGCAATATAGAAGGTCTTTCTAACCACTTTGGCAGTGTCAAACGAGAGGTTACTGTCAACTTGGATCCCTAGGTCCCTGATTACTTCTTCCGTACTTAATGGATTACCATCTATGTGGTAATTTGTGGGCACTTTGTTTTTCCCAAAGGGTATGACTATATACTTTTTGGCATTTATCTGTAATGTATCCTTATGTAGCATCAGGCCACTCAAACACAACTTTCACACAAAACACATATAGGCAATGTTGTGCATTTGATGTATTTACATGACATTGACACAGTTGTATGACTTTGTGAGCAGTACCAGTGTGTGGAATGTGATGCATGAGGTATTTTCACAAATCATTTATTTCAATTAATGTGAAATGTTAAGGGGAATACAAAACCAAGCACACAGCTGATTGTGGATGCCACCAGACATACTCAACTGGAGAAAACAGAGAATTTGCTCACTGACAATTTGTCTCACACTTCACCACCCTGTCATCACTGGCCATCAGTCAGAGTATACATGCAAGTTTACTCAGTTTTTATTCTCGAGAGGCAGCTCATCTGTGTACTCTCTACAGCTAATAACACAGAATCAATGGGCCTTGGTTGTCGCAGTGTGACATAAAACCTGACCTAGCAGACACAGTTGGATCCCTACTTCAACACAGCCTCTAGACAGCCTGTATTGTTGTAGAAGAGTATACAGCAACATGCATCCATCTTACTGGAGGGACCATCATCTGATGCATGGAGTTATAGACCAACACTCCTGACTCTCCTCATCTATGAGGCAGATGAGTCATTATGGATCTTATCAAAAAGGACACAGTTAATCTCCTGACTGTGTACCAAACCAGTGTTTGATTTGTTAAGCGCTTGTCATGTCTGGTACATCTGTTTGATTTCTTAAAGAAGGTCATGAAGGGCTGCATGAAGAAAACACTGTCATTCTGCATACTTTGACCTGGCCAATGCATTTGAGACAAATCCACACTCAGATGTTATACATAAACTGTCTCAAGTCGGCATAAACACCTATGTCACCAAATAGATAGAGAGCTAGATGACACACATGGCAAATAATGTCAAAGTTGTTGAAATCACTTCCATCTTCCATCTAGAGACAGTGTCCAGGTCCGTACCTCAGGATTCTGTAATAGATCTTTTCTTGTTCAGTGTTTAAGTCTCAGAAGTCAAGCCTAATTTACACATCCTTTGTCTAACCAGCTTTGTGGATAACTGCAAATTGTGGACAGTCATTGAATCAAAGATTTGTATTGTTATAAGGAAACATATAAGGAAACAGTATTAACACACACAAAGGATTGTTGCCAGGGCCATGCAGACAGAGTCGATGAATAAAAATCATGGGGATTAGTTCCTTTATGAAAGCAAATACACAAGCTACGTGATGCACACAGTAAGTACATAGCTGACTGATAATGTTGATGGCATGGGTGGCACTCATGAAAGTGTGGATAGTGGCATAGATATATATATATATATATGTGTGTGTATATATATATATATATATATATATATATATATATATATATATATATATATATATATATATATATATATATATATATATATATGGGTCCACTTCATATGATCGACAGTTCATATGACTGAAATTCATTTGGTTGACAGTTCATTTGGCTGACAAAAAGTATTCAAGGCAAAAACCTGGGATTTGCCCCCCTCCCCACTGTTGTGCGACCGTGGAGTTGTTATATATAGTTGGGGGGGGCACACCCCCCACATCGGGGGGTGTGGGGGGCGAAGCCTCCCACCTATACTTTTTTGTCAGCCAAATGAACCGTCGACCAAATGAATGTCAGTCATATGAACTTTCAGTCATATGAAGTGAACCCATATATATATATATATATATATATATATATATATATGTGTGTGTGTGTGTGTGTGTGTGTGTGTATGTATGTATATATATATATATATATATATATATATATATATATATATATATATATATGCCATGCAAACTTGTCATCTAGCCTGCTCATAATTTAAACTACAGGTGTAACAGTGTCCCTCTTAAAACCTTTGAAAGAAGTTAATTTTTGAGTAAGGTGTGTTTGATTCCCCTTTTAGATTACTGATAAATCATAGGATCATAGGCGGTTACTATGCAATTGGCCGTAAGGCCTCTACAAGCCTAGCCATGTTATACCCTTGTTACCTTATGGACCAAGATATATAGTCTATGTTTGTGTGCAAATCTAAGATCAGCAACGGCTTCCTCTGTCTAATAGGGACATAGGTGAAACCCCCGGTGTAAATTTATTGTTTTCCATCCAATTGTCCTGGTTATGTTTAAATAGGGTCACTGAGGAGTTCATTTTACATGAATAGGGAGTCTGCTGCAGATGAGTGGCAACCTCTGGGAGACATATCTTTTTCTCCAGCATGCCATGTTAATATTGCAGGCTAAGTTGAGATTCCTAGAGTGAGCGAATATTGTCCCATTGGATTTGTGGATGTACAGCAGCTTTATCAAGGCAGGGTCTGAGACTGCTCTGTAGGCCAGGCACAAGTCACCTCTATGCAGTCTGTATGATACTGAGTAAAGTGATAGGGCCTTCAGTCTGTCCTTGTACGTCACATGTTGTAGGCCCTGAATTTTCTTGGTGAGAAACCTCTGAGGTCTCTCCAGTTGCTGCAGATATCTGGTGAGGTACATACAGAAGGGAGCGTTATACTCTGTTATTGGTCTGATGAGAGCCGAGTACAGAGGAGTTATAACCTCCTTAGCTTTGGATGCTAGACCCTTGTTTATGAGGTGTGTAGCATAGAAGGCCTTCCTTACTACTGTGGATACCTGATGATCAAAATTAAGGCTGCTATCAACTTGCATTCCTAAATCTCACCACTGGGTTTTAACTGAGGGAGATATTATTAATGTTATAATTAGCAGGGTTTTCTCCTTTGCTGAATGGGATGATAATCCATTTAGTTTATGTCCTTGGCTTTGACACCAATTATTTGTCTGTGTAAGCCTATTTTGTAGTATAACAATACAGTGGGTAACAAGTGGCCAAAATGAACAACAAGATCAGAAAACCACTTGAAGGCAAAGACTGAAACAGCACTCAGATAGAAGATGTTTGCGGAGTAAAAAATGCTTTAATGCTTCACACAGCAAAACACACAAGGCAGTAGATAAGTGCTTTCGTCTGCAAACATCCAGACTTTATCACATCATTTTTGTAGTATGTTGACATCTTTGGAGGATTTGATGACTGCACCCAGTTTGCAGTCATCAGCAAACTTGATAAGCCATAGGCCATCTATTGTCACCTGGATTTCTGAAAAATAGATAAACAGTAGGAGACCTATCACAGATTCCGGTGGAACATCACTGGTAACTGATCTGCTAGTAGAGTTGGCATCCCCACTTTTGACTGTATTTGTTCTCTTTGTGAGCCAGTTGGCAACCCATCTAGTGATGTAAGGGTTAATCCCCATGCTGGATGAGTTTCTCAATGTTGCCTGAGTGAAAAATTGTGTCAAAGGCCTTGGCTAGGTTGAGATAGGCAGTGTAAACTGTTTTTCCTTCATCCAGGACTTTGGTGACATTCTCAAAGAAGTCCTATAGGGTTAGCAGACCAAATCTGCCCTTAACAAAGCCAAACTGGGTTGGGTCAAGAGTTTGAAAGTTGCCTATATCCTTGTTAATGTGATTCATGATGATTCTCTCCATGGCCTTGCAGATAAGGCTGGTTAAGCTTATAGGTCCTGGGGTCGGTTGAGGGACCCCATTTGTGCAAGGGGATTATGGTTGCTACTTTCCACTCAGCTGGGACAAAGCCAGTAATTAGACTGAGATTGAAGAGTGTGCTCAGCAGTTCCTCTAACTCCTGTTTTAGATAATTTAATAAGCAGCCTGTGATGTTATCCAGTCCCATAGAGACTGTGTTTTTGCCTTGGAGAGTGCAGCTGTGATCTGTTCACTGGAGGTACTAGGCAGAGGACTGGTGACAGGTATGTTATAGGTATGATTGGTGGAGACGGGGGTGAGGTTGAAGTTTTCATCAAACCTGTCCGCTAGCAGGTTGATGTTGTCCTCAGGTTCAGTATAAGTGATACAGAGTGTGGCTATGACCTGTTCTCTAGAGATACTAGGCAGAGGACTGGTGACAGGTATGTTATAGGTATGATTGGTGGAGACGGGGGGTGGGGTTGAAGTTTTCACCAAACCTGTCTGCTAGCAGGTTGATGATGTCCTCAGGTTCATTATAAGTGATACCGTCCATAGCTAGTTTAGCGCAAAACTGGGCCTTCCCTTTTAGATTTCGGATGTAGCTAAAGAATGCTTTGTGATTTACTTTAGCTAGGGATGCTAATTTGGTTTTGTAATTAGCTTTACAGGACTTTACAAGATGACTAATCTACTTATTTATACTTTGTGGGGAGTTCTTCCTTTGTTGGAACCATTCCTTCTTGTTTTTTGACAGCAGTTTCTTTCTGTTATTGTCTAACCTATTTATGCTGGATGTCCACCAGGGTGGCTTATTTTTTCATGAGGATCTTGATTTGATCTGTTCTGGTATGACTGAGTCTGTACATTTATGTAGGTGCTTATACAGGACATTTGTGTACACCTCGGTGTAAGGGTAATTGCTGTCAGTCTTGGCAGGGGAGTCTGAAACTATTGATGCCATCACTCAGTGGGATATAGTTTGCTATGGAGAATTTTTTAACCTTTTTTCCCTTGAGGCTGGGTTAGGTATGATCATTACTTCGAACGAGACTGATTTATGATCAGACTTTACTGGGGAGGGTCTGCACATGGGGTGGTGCAGTGATCCCCCATGTTGGTGATCACAATGTCATGGATGTTTGAGCCCCTTGTAGGGGTGCTGACTATCTGCTCCAAAATATTTGTGTTGAGAAAGTCCAGGAACCTTTGGGCAAGTGAGTTTCTGCTCATATATGTTACCCATTCGATGATAGGGTAGTTTGTAAAACATGACCAGGGTATTTGGCTGTACTGAGAGTGACTCAAGTAGGTCCAAGTAGGCTGTGTGGTTTCATGGTTCATGGTGGGGGATCTATATCTAACAATGACATGGAGGGGGATCTTTACTACAGTTAGTTGGACTTGGAGTAACTGTAGGGAGTCATACTGTTTAACCAGTCTAGCGGTGTATATGTCTTTAATGAAGATGGATACACCTTCTTCCATGTTTTTTTCACATTCATTGTGTGGTCTGAATGTGTGGAAGGCAGTGTAGTCCTGCATGGCAGTTGTACGAGTGTGTTCTTGCAGAACCATGTATAATCACTCACAATCACATATGTTATGTCAATGACAGATGAATGCTGGTATTATTATGATGTTGTCCATGATTGTGCATGCTTCTGTTTACTATTGTCCATGAGCCTGTTGCTATGTGTGCCTCTTTGTCAAGACCTATGTAGACATTGTATGCATATTTGGGTGACTCATTGTGCACATCTCCATAATGTGCACCTACCCCAATTGTATATTCTGTCCTTGATAAATGTCCTCTCCAGTGAACAGGGCAGGATGCTTACTTCATAAAAAATTTTCTCCATGGATATGTCACCTTGAGTGACAGTCACATAATATACAGTTATTGCCTGATGATATTACTATACCCACACAGAGGTGTAAACAACAGTAGGTACTGTATCATGTAGCTATGTGATTACTGTTCATGCTACAGTTGTCTTGTCTTTGTGGTGTATGTACATTGACATGCCCTCATCTGCTGTACATTATCATGTTTCACCTGTCCTCTTCCCTTGTGTTCATTCCTATAATTCATGTGTGTGACCCTTTTCAATACACACACTTCCCATGAATAATTATTTATAATGTGTCTCTGTACCATTACTGAATATTACCAAAACTTTTATTCATTATGCCTAGAGCAGGTTTGCACACTACACTGCACTGAATACACTTTCATATAATGTGTTAGAACTTTATACATTGCTTTATATTAAACCCTGGTAGTCATTGAAGCTTTCTGCACAATCCCGCAGAACTAGTTTGTCCATAGGTAAACAGGTTTGCATGTCTGCAGATGTTTGTGCTGCTTTATACAGTTTCCTGGCCAGCCATGAAACTGCACTTATATTCGTGTAAGCACAATGCACAGCATGCATATATGATTATCACTACTCATCTCTCTAATATTTAAACTCAATGTAGGCTTCGTACTAAGCCTACATGGAGTTTATTGAATCCCCAGGATCATCTCAGACAGATAGAAAAAAATAGTCACTGAAGGAGACAGCAAGCCAGAAAAGGAAACTTTTGTTATACATTACGTGAACAGTTTCATCTTACAGAATTCTTCTGAGCTGATGTTCATGAGTCATGGTCAACATGCATTGGTAGAAATGAATAATTATTCATGATGAATGATATTCCTGAAAATTAACAACAGACAGTAGTAATCAGATATGTACTGGCTACATTGCACCAAGATTCACTACTAAAGAACAAAATATTAAAGCTACAAACCTGGCCAAAATGTTAAAGGTGAATCTTGAACCCAAACTGTTGATAATAGTGGAAAGATTTTGTTTTAATTGTACCATTAAGTAAGTTGGTGAAGTTCCAGTGAAAGATAAAATGACAGCATGCATGACCAGAAGTCACAAAAACTGTAATGAGTCTTAAGCTTCATAATGGAAGGTTGGTCCTTTCGAGCTAATGACAGCATAAATATATGAGGAAAGATTTAATCATTATAACAAGAACGTTTTCGCACTTTGGGGAGTAAGAATTATTATTCCAGGGAATATGAAAAAAAGAAGCACGGGAAGAATTGCATGTTGGATACCCCACCCAGTATTGTTAAAATGAAAGAAAAAAGGCACAAAAATTTGCATGGCACCCAAATCTAGATGATGAAATTGAGTAAATGTATAGATAATTTGCTTCACATCAGATGGGGAAAAAATCTGGATAGACAAGTAGACAAGCAGCATTGCACCTATGGAAATTTCCAGGTGAATTCTGGAATAGCTTCCTTATAAAAGTGGTGAATGCATGTCTTAATTGTCTGGGAATATTTTGTATGTTTGAAGTTGTGTTGCAGCTGGATTAAGTAAACTGATGGAGTTATTTGCTGTTTATGGGTTACCAGAATATATAGCTGCTATGGAAGAGTGGAAGTTTAAAATTGTTTTATGATTTTCCGAAGCTGTAACAGATCTTAGCAGAGCTCTACTTGTGCATATTATTAACACATATGTGCAAGATTCTGTGTCATTTTCTAGGGAGAAAATCAAATCTTAAAGAGTGTTTGAGTCAGCTTCTTGGAGCAGGGACACAAAGCACTGGTTTCACAGATAGGGTGCTGGATGACTTGGCTTGGACCCTCGGCTGAGGACTCAGCTCTACAGCTGTGCCAGTGGGAAGTCTTATTGAAGACCTGGAGTGAGAGAGAGAGAGAGAGAGAGAGAGAGATTCAGACTCTAGATTGAGTTAGTTCCCTGTGTGCTCTTAAGGGAAGTTGTTCTTGATGCAGAGAGCTGCATCTGAAAATACTGAGTGTATCCATATTTGTTCTAAGTGAACACCCTTCTCCAGTGTCAGTGGTGAGGATTCAGGTTCCTTGATTATGGGCCCAGAGAGGGGATGTCACACGGTTGTCAAATCCCATTCTGATATGCAGTTCTACAGCAAGGCTAGATCAAGCAAAGATAATCATTGGTTTACCTGCAATATCAAGAAATGTAGAGAGGTTTCTTTCTGTTCTAGCTCCTTTTTGGCATTTACTTTTCAGAAGTCAAGGCCAATGTCAGTGGTCTCTGGCTGACTAAATTTGCAGATGATTTCAAATTAGGAGCTGTCATTGAATCTCACACTGACATAAATGTTCTCCAGGAGGAGCTGACACAAACAAACAACTGGTGTCAGAGCTATGGACTAAAACTAAATGCCAAGAAATGCATAGTAGTATCATTTGGGAAATCATCCATCCCTGGTAACTATCATATTGACAACACATCCCTTAAAGTTGACCCAGTAGTCAGGAACTTAGGGACACACATAGATATATGTAAAAAATGATAGGAGCCAGGAATCCACACCACAACACTTTAATGTTAAGCACTTTTGTTTCATAATAGAAACTTCATCAGAACATCACAACACTTTAATATTAAGCGCTTTCGTTTCGTAATAGAAACTTCATCAGAATACTGTATTCTGATGAAGTTTCTATTACGAAATGAAAGCGCTTAATATTAAAGTGTTGTGGTGTGGATTCCTGGCTCCTATCGTTTTTAACATTTGGGGTTGGGGGACACACATAGATAGTAATCTAGCCTTTGATCATCACGTGTCTACAGTGGTGAGGAAATCATTCTATGTCACGCAACTTATAAACAAAGGTATGGCATCTAAGTACAAGGAAGTCAGTGTTCCACTGGCATTCATCAGACCTATCATTGAGTACTATGCCCCCTTTGGTATGTACCTAACCAGGCATATTCAAAAGTGGAAAGTCCACAGAGGTTCCTCACTAAAATAATACAGGGCATAAGTAATATGTCCTGTGAAGACTGCCTCAATGCCCTATCTATGTATTCTGTCTCCTATAGGCTTTTGAGGGGAGATCTGTACCTGGAATACAGACCTCACTCTGTTGGACCTCCTGCATATCCACAAAACAAACAGTACCGGAATTACCCATTCTAAAGACTTAAACCTTCTCTGTGATATAAATAGGACCTGCTGGAGAAATAGGTATGTATCCCAGAGACTACCTCATCTATGGAACAGGCTTCCAATCCATGTGAAGCAGAGTTTCTCCCTAACCCAATGCATGTGCAACTTGGACAATTGGATGAGAAACCAGAAATTCATCCATGGTTTTGCATCTATGTCTCTAATGGACAGAGGTAACCTGTAAATGGTTCATCTCCTAGGCCCATGCTTACACTTATCAAGGGTATCAGAACTTGTCACAGATTTGGGATGCATGGCTAAGCTTAAAAAGGCCCTTGTGGTTGTTAGCCTAGTACCCACCTATGAAACTATTAACATATGAACCTATTACTTCTTCTTACCATATACTTCAATCTGACACAGTCATCCAGACTTTGGCACCTTTGTTGAAAACAAACTCTCCTTTGACCACCATTTCTCTGTAGTGGTTAGAAAAATCCTTCTGCTTCGCATTACTTATCATTCATGATATCTTCTCAAAGTCCAAAAAGTTACATCCCCACTTTATTCTTCTCTTATAGGTCCATCACTGAATACATTGCCCCCTCAGACATGCACTTAAACCGACACGACAGCCTGCAACTTTTACTCACCAAGATGATCTTGGGTCTCCATACTCTTACCTAAGATGCTAGATTAAAAGTCCTGTGCCACTACTCAGTGTCATATAGACTGCTAAGGTTTGATCTCAGTGTAATCCCTCACTGCCATGGTGTAAATGAGCCAGCACTCTTTGAACTTATTCACCTAAGTAGAACCACTGTCAAAGTAAGCACCTTCTTTAGAAACCTAAAGCTATACTACCATATCAAGAAATGGCACAGTAGTGACCTAACTCAAAGTATTCACCATTTGCAGAATAGAATGCTCTTCCATATTAATCAGATTACTTCCTTAGCAGCCTTCAGAATCAGTCTGGATGACTGGATGAGTGATCATAAATCTGCACCTTAGATATGTGGAAAATATACTTAATGTGGACACTTCTAGTCCCCTATCAGTTCTGGGTGATGTGGCTGAGCTTCCCAGTAGCATTCTTGGTGGTAAGCTTAGTAAAAACCTGCGATAATTCTATAGAAACACTCAAAGGGCAAATACTTTAAAAATCAGATCTTGTAAATTCAATACACAACAGAGGAAGTTCAGACGTGAATCCACTTAGTGAAACAAAAATAGCTTCCGACTAAGAAGTACACAACCATGTTATCACCAATAAGTGCACCAACCTCGTCTTTTTGTGAAAAATGGAATTTATTCCAAACACTCTGAGTCATACAAAACCTTAAAAACATAAAATAACTATAAAAAACACACAGTGTAGTGTTAAGCGCTTTCACCCACGACAATGTGGGCTTCTTCAGAATACTGAAACACTGAGCAAATGCTTCTTTTGTTTAAAATTTGGCGCCATAATAAATTAATCAGGCATTTAAAGCCATATACAAAATGTGCGCATACTGCAACTTTAAACATATACCAAAGGATATATGTACATAAACGTCCTTTGCAACTATAATTTGCACATCAAACAATGTAAATCATCTAACCTAACAAAAGAACATATATATGTACAACTGATAAAACAATTGCTGTTCATGATATGTACTGTAATTAAATATCGGATTACCTAAATCCTAAAAAGTATGTGGAAAATATATAACATACGAGAATTAAATCTAGACGAAATAGATGTTGTTTTTATAAATTTCAATTTCATTAATGCTGCCTATATAGTATACATGATAATGAAAACTGCAAACTGGAGCTACGCTCTCCCACAAAAAAATATGTAATGAATACAGAATATTTATAGTAGGTAATTATACATAGACAATATAAACACTACAGTTCGCATGGTATAAAATTTTAATGTATCTCTAAAATTGATTTGCAGGAAATGTAATCATTGAGTCCTGGTGGATTTGTAGCGTCTAAATATAATTGCCACCACGTTTCCCTAAACGCCAGCAATGATTTGTGGTCACACCCCCTAGGGTCTATGTAGATAGTTTCTAATATAGCAAATCTGAATTCATGAGCGTCTCCCATCTTTTCAATGTGCCTGTATAGTGCATTCTTGGTATCTTTCTTTCTTATACAGTAAACGCGATCATATATACGTTGTCTAAAACATCTTTCCGTTTTACCTATGTAAAAACTGGGACATGTGATACACGTTGCCAAATATATAATCATTTTTGTCTTACAGTTGCCATACTTAAATTTAATCTTTGTATGACCCATATTATCAAGCATAATACTGACTGCTTCTAGTATATATCCACATTGATTACACATCCCACATTTTATAGTGTGTTTCCCTTTATTATTTTTTATAATGGGTGTCATTTGATTATTTCTCTCCAGATACCATTTAATATTGTGACCCATTTTAAGTACATATCTAGGTTTAATTCCTATGATATCTGTCCAACTGGTATCCCTCAACATCTTGAACCAGTATTTTGTTAATATATTCATAACCTGTTCTACCTCCATATTATTTGTTAGTGTACAAGATCTCTCATATTGAGTAATACTTGATTGATTGTCTTCGTTTATATTACTTCTATTATTAACTCTAAATCTTTGAATATCTCCCCAGCCCAACAATGGTTTATATTTTTTCCCCATTGCATTATAGTGTTTTGCCCTATTTGTTCCATCATCTTAGGGGGGTATCCCCTCTCTTCAAATAAATGTGTGATGAACTTTACTTTTTCTACCATCTACTTATAATGTGAGGTCATTCATACAGCTGTTATACATTGACCCTTGAATATGTTGTACTTCATTTTCTCAGGATGATAGCTGCCATATTTTAAATAATCATTGGAGAAGGTACTTTTTCTATGTATACGTGATTTAACTTCCCCTTCATGTCTGTATATATAAGTGTCTAAATAGGGCAACCCAATTCAACTGTAAGCGTGGGTGAATTCCAAGAATGTACTACTTTCATTAATGAAATCAAAGAATTTAAATAAATTGTCTATACTATCATCCCATAATATGTATATATATATATATATATATATATATATATATATATATATATATATATATATATATATATATATATATATATGGATCTACCTGACTACGTCGACATGGCAAAACAGCGAAAACGACTTCACCGACGCCAGAAGATCGACAAGGCAGAAGACCGACGGAGGAAGACACCGACGCTGAGAACACTGAGATGGGGAAAGGATGTGTAAGTATGTGGTAGTGACGGACGTTAGGGTGCGAGTAAGGTAAGTGTGCAATGTTGACGGTGTGTAGGGATAGGGGTGGGATAAGTGAGTTAGGGTTAGGGCGCGGGTTAGGTGAGGGTGCGAGTAAGGTAAGTGTGCGATGTTGGCGGTCGGTAGGGGTAGGGGTGGGATAAGTGAGTTAGGGTTAGGGCGCAGGTTAGGTAAGGGTGCAGTAGTGATAGTTTTTGGGTTAGGGGCGGGTTAAGTGAGTTAGGGTTAGGGCGTGGGTTAGGTGAGTGTGCGATAGTGACGGACCTTAGGGTAAGGGTTTGGGTTAGGGTTGTAGATAGTTGTGTATGTATGGGTTATTGTTGGTTTGTAAGGATTTTGGTGTGCTTGTGTTGTGTGTGTGGGTTTTGGATAGGGGATTTGTTTTGTTTGTTGTTATGATGTGTATGTATGAGATGTCATGTTTGTGAACTGTCGATTATGTGTATGTATGAGGTGTCGTGTTTGTGAACTGTCGATTATGTGGTGTCGGTGAAGTCGTTTTCGCTGTTTTGCCGTGTCGACGTAGTCAGGTAGATCCATATATATATACATATATATATATATATATATATATATATATATATATATATATAATCAAGAAATCTGGAATAATGTTTAATTTTCTTGAAATATTCGCTGGTAAACAAAATAGTATCCTCCCAGTCTAACATAACTAAATTTAAATAAATAGGTGCGCAAGCAGCGCTCATTGCCACCCCTCACATTTGACGGAAATGTTCACCTTCATAATAGATAAAATTGTTATCTAATACTATAGACATGCATTCCAATATCGAACACGTTTTATCCCAATCAAATTTGGTGTGTCTTCTAATGCTGTTACAGAAGGCATCCAATCCTTCTTGTTTTGGGATGCATGAAAATAAGTCTATAACATCTATTGTAACTATTATACTTTCCTCATTCAAAGAATTCACCGGTTAAGTTACTTAAAAATTCCCAGGAATCTTTAACCAAATGACTTATGTTGTTGTATATTGGTTTAAGCCAGATATCTATAATTTTTCCAATTGGGAAAGTTTTAGATTTGCTACCCGAGACTATAGGTCTGAGGAGTGGATCAAATACATTTTTGTGGACTTTAGGTATCCCTACTAGGGTTGCTAGTCTAGGATATTTAACCTTCAGGCTATCAGATACCATATTTGTTATTCTTCCATCAATGAGAAATTCTTCAAGATATGAATCAATTCGCTGATATGCAATGTTGACCTCATTGATCGATGTGGTTTCATAATTGCCTGACTGGTATAATATGTCATACATTTTTTTGATGTATAGATTGTTGTCAAAAATTACCACCCCTCCCCCTTTATCTGGCTTAATAACTCTAATATTGTTGTCCATCTATAGAGTCCTTAATGTTTGTAATTCTTCATTGGTTAAGTTATTACCTGTTTTGTTGTTTTTTGCCTTATTATAGGTTCATGGGTTCATAGGTAGATACTAGGCTATCTGCCCTAGGGCATTTATAAGCCTAGCCAGAGTGTGTTTGGCTTTCAGCACACCTTTAGATTGGATGTCTGTGCCCCAGTATAGCAGGTCACAGAAGATAGCCCATTTAAGGTTAGGTTAAAGTGCCCCTGTCTAGCAGTGACACAGAGGAGATCCCAGGGGTAAATCTATGGTCTCCCATCCAATCGTCAAGAATCTTCTTGAAGAGGGTCATTGAGGAGTTCTGCCTAACATGGATTGGGATTTTGTTCCAGAGTGAGGGGAGCCTCTAGGATATGAATCTGTCTCTCCAGCATGTCCTATTTATTTCTGTGCTGAGGTTTAAGTCACTGGAGCATGTAGCTCTAAGGGATTTGGATTTCCTGAGGTGGAGCATGTCCATTAATTCTGGATTGAACATGGCTTTATATGTCAGGCACAGATCGCCTCTGAGTAGGCAGTAAGCAACTGAGTAGAGCTGGAGTTTCTTTAGTCTAACTGCATAGGGCATCTGCTTGAGTCCCTTAATCCTCTTGGTGAGGTACTTTTGGGGTCTTTCTAGTTGTTGCAGGTGTCGGGTAAGGTACATCCCAAATGGGGCATTGTATTCAATTATGGGCCTGATGAGTGATGAGTAGAGGGGCACAATGACCTCTCTTGATCTAGATGTGAACCCTTTCATGATACGGTGGGCTATATAGAAGGTCCTTCTAACCACTTTGGCAATGTGATTGTCAAAGGAAAGATTACTATCTACTTGGGTCCCCAGATCCCTAATTACTTCTTCCGTACTTAATGGATTACCACCTATGTGGTAATTTATGGGCACTTTGTTTTCCCAAAGGTGATGACTATGCACTTTTTGGCATTTAGCTTCAGGCCATGGCTCTGGCACCAGTTATCTGTCTCTGTGAGACCATTTTGGAGGATGCTTGTGTCAGTCGGTGAGTCGATTATGGCCCCCAGTTTGCAGTCGTCTGTAAACTTGGTCAGCCAAAGTCCTCCTGTGTTAGCCTGTACCTCAGAGAAATATATACCGAACAAGGGAGGTCCCAGGACTGAGCCTTGTGGGATGCCACTTGTAACTGGTTTAGAATCTGACAGGGCACCTGCAATTCTGACCATGTGGGTCCTATCCCTAAGCCAGTTTGCAACCCATCTTGTGACATAGGGGTTGATATTTAAGCTGGTGAGCTTGTTTATGATACCTGAGTGGGGTATTGTGTTGAAGGCTTTTGCGAGGTCAAAGTAGGCTGTGTGGACTACCTTCCCTTCATCTATGGCCTTGGTGACTGTTTCAAAGAAGTCATCCAGGTTCAAGAGGCAAGATCTGCCCTTAACAAAGCTGAATTGGGTAGTATCCAGTGTTTGGAGGTTCCCAATGTCTTTGTTTATGAGTTCCATGATGATACGCTCCATAGCTTTGCAGACCAGACTAGTCAGGCTTATAGGACGATAGTTAACGGGGTCCGTTGTGGCACCACCTTTATGGAGTGGGACCACTGTTGCTGTACACCATTCTTTGGGTACATATCCTGTTGGAAGGCTGAGACTGAACAGTAATTTTAAGTGAGGGTTCAGTTCTTCATGGAGCTCATGTAAAACGCAGCCCAGGACACAGTCCGGTCCCATAGATGCTGTGTTTTTTGCTTTGGAGAGGGCAGCTCTCACCTGTGCATCTGTGATGTCAGGGGGGGCTACACTTTGTTGGGATAGTCATTTGCACGTTTGGGGGGGAAGGGGGGAGAAGTTTGCACTGAACCTGTCTGCCAGGATGTTGGGATGTCTGTGGGTTCAATGTATTTTTTGTCATTTTGCACTAACTCAGAGCATATCTGGGAATTTCCACCCAAGTTCCTGACATAACTAAAGAATGCCTCATGATTATCTTTAGCGTCTTCTGCAATTTTTCTTTTGAAGCTAGCCTTGGATGCTTTTATGAGGGATCGTAGTTTCTTGCTAGTACTGATCAGAGTTGCCTTCCCTTTTTGGGATTTTGCTCTATCCTGTAGTATCTTCCTCCTTCTGTTGTATAGCTTATTTATGGCGGGGGTCCACCAGACAGGTCTCCTGAAGTTGGTATATCTCAAGCATTACCATTTTCTCATAATTGTCTACATGCGGATGGCTGGGAGGAATAAATGTGCTTTTTTCTTTATTTGAGATTCTATAGTATCACTATTTCGTAATTTCTGACTGTCCATGAATAGAATAGACAAGTTTATCTTACTCACAAATTTCTTTATTTCACAAAGACAATCAACCTCAGGTTTCATGCCCACTGAGTGGCGCAGAGCTACAGTTATCCCAATCCACAAGGGGGGATCCACCTTGGATCCCGGAAACTACCGTCCCATCAGTCTGACAAGCCTTATCTGCAAGGCCATGGAGCATATTATCATGGAACTTATAAACAAAGACATTGGCAACCTTCAAACACTGGACCCCACTCAGTTTGGGTTTGTGAAGGGCCGATCTTGTCTCCTGAACCTGATTGACTTCTTTGAATCAGTCTCCAGAGCCATGGACAAGGGTAAGGTGGCCCACACAGCCTATCTAGACCTTGCCAAGGCCTTTGACACTATCCCCCACTCTGGAATCATAGATAAACTTACTAAGTTGGGCATTAATCCCTATGTCACCCAATGGGTTGCTAAATGGCTTACTGATAGAACCCACACTGTAAAAGTAGCCGACTCCAAATCTAGCTCCAGACAAGTGGAGTACCTCAGGGTTCGGTCCTGGGGCCACTCTTGTTTGGCATCTACTTCTCTGAAGTACAGGTCAACACTATGGGACTCTGGCTAACAAAGTTTGCAGATGACTGCAAACTGGGAGCCATTATTGAATCCCCAAATGATGTGGATACTCTACAAAAGGGCCTTACAGAAACAGATGCTTGGTGCCAGAGCCATGGTGGACAGTGGTCTCACCTTCGATAACCACATCGCCACAACAGTCAGGAAATCCTTCTATGTGGCACACCTCATCACGAAGGGCTTTTCATCCAGAAAAAAGGAGGTCATTGTCCCACTGTACTCATCCCTCATTAGACCCATTATAGAATACAACACCCCATTTGGTATGTACCTCTCAAGACATCTGCAACAACTGGAAAGGCCTCAGAAATACCTCACTAAAAGAATCACAGGCCTAAAGCAGATGCCCTACGCTGACCGCCTTAAAAAACTCCAGCTATACTCTGTTGCATATCGTCTACTCAGAGGCGATCTCTGCTTAACATACAAGGCCATCTCAAACCCAGAGCTGTTGGACATGCTACACTTAAAGAAATCCCAATCCCTCACAGCTACACGCTCCAGGGACCTAAACCTTGTCATCACAATAAACAAAACATGCTGGAGGGATAGGTTCCTGACCCAGAGACTCCCCAGACTCTGGAATAGATTGCCCATACATGTCAAGCAGAGTGCCTCTTTGGACCTCTTCAAGAGGAACCTTGATGATTGGATGGGAGAAAGGAAATTCACCCCAGGGATCATGTCAGTCGCCCTGCTAGACAGGGGTCCAGGAAAGTAAATAATGTGGGAAGAAATAGCCAGGGAATTGTTATGGCTAGGCTTGTATAGGCCTTAGGGCTGATAGCCTAGTACCAACTATGAACCTATGAACCAAATCAAAAGTGGGGGTAGGTTTACATTTCATTCCTTTTGCTAACAGATCAAAATGTGCCAACTGAATTTGTGCACTAGAATAATTGAAGATGTTAAAATTATTATAGCTATGTGTATGCCCATCGACTATTATATTGTTACTTCCTTTGTTTTCTTTTAATATCTCACTTGATTCCTTTCTTGCCTTTCCCCCAACCTTCCCCATGTAGACAATGATGAGAAATTGGTAATGCGTGAGATATACCAACTTCATAATAAGGCAAAAAACAACAAAACAGGTAATAACTTAAACAATGAAGAATTACAAACATTAAGGATTCTACAGATGGATAACAATATTAGAGTTATGAAGCCAGATAAAGGGGGAGGGGGTGGTCATTTTTGCTAACAATCTATACATCAAAAAAATGCATGACATATTATACCAGTCAGGCAATTGTGAAACCACATCGATCAATGAGGTCAACATTGCATATCAGCAAATGTATTCATATCTTGAAGAATTTCTCATTGATGGAAGAATAACAAATATGGTATCTGATAGCCTGAAGGTTAAATTTCCTAGACTAGCGACCCTAGTAGGGATACTTAAAGTCCACAAAAATGTATTAGTTACACCCCTCAGACCTATAGTCTCGGGTAGCAAATCTAAAACTTTCCCAATTGGAAAAATTATAGACATCTGGCTTAAACCAATATACGACAACATAAGTCATTTGGTTAAAGATTCCTGGGAATTTTTAACTAACTTTCCTGTGAATTCTTTGAATGCGGAAAGTATAATAGTTACAGTAGATGTTATAGACTTATTTTCATGCATCCCAAAACAAGAAGGATTGGATGCCTTCTGTAACAGCATTAGAAGACACACCAAATTTGATTGGGATAAAACGTGTTTGATATTGGAATGCATGTCTATAGTATTAGATAACAATTTTATCTATTATGAATGCAAACATTTCCATCAAATGAGAGGGGTGGCAATGGGCGCTGCTTGCTCACCTATTTATGCAAATTTAGTTATGTTAGACTAGAAGGATACTATTTTGTTTACCAGCGAATATTTCAAGAAAATTAAACATTATTCCAGATTTCTTGATGATATATATATATATATATATATATATATATATATATATATATATATTATGGGATGATAGTATATACAATTTATTTAAATTCTTTGATTTCATTAATGAAAATAGCACATTCTTGAAATTCACCCACGCTTACAGTTGAATTGGGTTGCCCTATTTAGACACTTATATATACAGACATGAAGGGGAAGTTAAATCACGTATACATAGGAAAAGTACCTTCTCCAATCATTATTTAGAATATGAGAGCTACCATCCTGAGAAGATGAAGTACAACATATTCAAGGGTCAATGTATAAGAGCTGTACAAATGACCTCACATTATAAGGAGATGGTAGAAGAAGTAAAGTTCATCACACATTTATTTGAAGAGAGGGGATACCCCCCTAAGATGATGGAACAAATAGGGCAAAACACTATAATGCAATGGGGAAAAAAACATAAACCATTGTTGGGCTGGGGAGATATTCAAAGATTTAGAGTTAATAATATAAGTAATATAAACGAAGACAATCAATCAAGTATTACTCAATATGAGAGATCTTGTATACTAACATATAATACGGAGGTAGAACAGGTTATGAATATATTAACAAAATACTGGTTCAAGATGTTGAGGGATACCAGTTGGACAGATATCATAGGAATTAAACCTAGATTTGTACTTAAAATGGGTCACAATATTAAATGGTATCTGGAGAGAAATAATCAAATGACACCCATTATAAAAAATAATAAAGGGACACATACTATAAAATGTGGGATGTGTAATCAATGTGGATATATACTAGAAACAGTCAGTATTATGCTTGATAATATGGGTCATACAAAGATTAAATTTAAGTATGGCAACTGTAAGACAAAAATGATTATATATTTGGCAACGTGTATCGCATGTCCTGGTTTTTACATAGGTAAAATGGAAAGATGTTTTAGACAACGTATATATGATCACGTTTACTGTATAAGAAAGAAAGATACCAAGAATGCACTATACAGGCACATTGAACAGATGGGAGACACTCATGAATTTAGATTTGCTATATTAGAAACTATCTACATAGACCCTAGGGGGTGTGACCACAAAGCATTGCTGGCATTTAGGGAAACGTGGTGGCAATTATATTTAGATGCTATAAATCCACCAGGACTCAATGATTACATTTCCTGCAAATCAATTTTAGAGATACATTAAAATTGTATACCATGTGAACTGTAGTGTTTATATTGTCTATGTATAATTACCTACTATAAATATTCTGTTTTCGTTATATATATTTTTTTGTGGGAGAGCGTAGCTCCAGTTTGCAGTTTTCATTATCATGTATACTATATAGGCAGCATTAATGAAATTGAAATTTATAAAAACAACTTCTATTTCGTCTAGATTTAATTCTGGTATGTTATACATTTCCACATACTTTTTAGGATTTAGGTAATTCGATATGTAATGACAGTACATATCATGAACAGCAATTGTATTATTAGTTGTACATATATATGTTCTTTTGTTAGGTTAGCTGATTTACATTGTTTGATGTGCAAATTATAGTTACAAATGACGTTTATGTACATATATCCTTTGGTATATGTTTAAGGTTGCAATATGCACACATTTTGTATATGGCTTTAAATGCCTGATTGATTTATTATGACACCAAATTTTAAACAAAAAAAGCATTTAGTCAGTGTTTCAGTGTTCTGAAGAAGCCTACATTGTCGTGGGTGAAAGCGCTTAACTCTACACTGTGTGTTTTTTAGTTATTTTATGTTTTTAAGGTTTTGTACGGTTCAGTGTGTTTGGAATAAATTCCATTTTTCAAAAGAAGAAGAGGTTGGTGCACTTATTGGTGATAACGTGGTTGTGTACTTCATGACTCCACTTAGTGGAATTTTAAAATCAACAAATTATTAAATCAAATGAAAAGGGTACAGAAGGCTTTCTAACTTTACTGAACCAAACACAGTAAGACTAAGGTTAATCTATTCAAAAAGAACTCACTAAAACTATCAAACAAAACAACGTTTTCTTTGAGATAAAGCTTGCTATCAGCACAAGTGATGATAATAAAGACTTCTATAACCACAACAGAAAAGTGAAGGAATGAAAGAAGACTGTAGTGTGCTAGAATAAAATGGAATCAGCATAATATAACTTACAGATACAGACTGCATACTGACATATGTTTGTGGGAAATTTCTGGCCACAAATTGAATACTCTTTCACTCTTCTTTGTTGCAGTACAGTCACTCAAAACTAAGTCAAAAAAGGTCCCCTCTGCCTTCCGTAAAATCAGAAAAAACATTTCAATGGGACCAGATGCTATCTCAAGAATCCTAATTTATGTAATCAAAAATAGCCTAGTAATGCCCACTTGCATGGAATTAAAAAATAGCTATGCCCCAGTATCTGGAAACTGGCTGTAGTGTCCCTAATCCACATGAGAGGCCCTTCTCACAAGCATATCATATGCGCTAATGAAGACAATCATAAAGGCACTAATTTAGTCAGGCATGGAAATCCTCCTTTTCCATGTCCTAACCCAGTATGGTTTTGTCAGCGGTAAATCTTGCATACGTAATTTTATATATATTGAGAGTCCGACAGCCACCCTGGATGAAGGTTTGTTTATTTGTGTAGCTCACCTCACTTGGCTAAAATGTTAGATACTGTACTACCTGATAGAATCTTACATAAACTCAGAGGGATCTGAAAGTAAACAAAGGTGTAATAATTTGTGTGAAGAACTGAGCACATAGCATACAAAACAGATAAGAACAGGAAGAATTCTGTCCTCATAGTCCCTTGTTACTAGCTGAGTCCCTCAATTATCTGCCCTGGGCTCACTCTTTTTTTTAGCATCTCTTTTTCACAGATGCCCCAATGACTTCAGTGTCTGACTCTGAAACTATCTCCTTTAAATTAACAGTTGACTTTATGAAAAAAATGTAGTACCATCTGTATAATTCTTTGATGGGCAACAACTGAAATTTGGCAAATTAGTACTCACTGGCCATCTGGTGAAACTGGAAAAGGTACAAATATTCCTCATAAAACCCTTGCTATTGGAAATAGTTACACTATATTTTGACAAAACTCATTTGTGCAAAAAGCTCATTTGCTGAAATTCAACTACAAATACAATTTTATTTTCCAAATCAAGTCATCTTGTTTGTGTCCCTTGCTCTAAATAGACACAGTACAAGTTCATATCACATCAGGAAAGGGGGTAAACAGGATGGCTTTACAGTTAGGATTTACTGAAACATTTTTTTTTTGTTCTAATAAACTTTATTGGGTCAAGGCACATCATTTGAAACCTTTTGCTTAAAATACCACCCTCATGACCTAAACAAAGTTGGCATTCAGCCAGAATAAAAAAAATTTCAACCAATGCATGAAGTCTGACAACTTCATGTCTCAAAAATTTCCATGTCTATGAAATAAACAACCTCTTGTAATTAAACTCAGCCCATCATTCATACTTTTAAGAAGGGGCTGGATGATTATCTGAGCAACCAAAAATTCCTACATATGATCCAGAGCCTGAATCTCTTTGATAGCCAGTAAGACCTGAGCTTCTTTATCAATCCAATGAATGGATGAGGTAGATTACAGGTGCAATAACTATACAGAATGGGCTTGTTTCATTTCTTCTTGAAGTAACAAGCAGCATTTTCAGGTAAAGATGGCATATTGAAAAAAATGTGAATATTGGACAGTAACAATCCTGAAGAGATGGGCTCAAATATGATAAAGCTGGACAGGATTAACGATGTCTGCAGTGTGGTGGACATGAGCTAGCCACTTCACTAGGGAGTTTGAAGGGTCAACAGCACTTGGGCCACAGACAGAGCTGATACTTCTGCAGAGCATTCATCAGTAGCCTTATTACCATACCTCTCAACTGTCCAGATTTTTGCCTCATATTTTTGGTCTGTTCCTCATAAAATCTGTGGTTTTCTTGAAAATCATTGAGGTCTGAAGTCACTAAATAATGGCAGACAATTGAGTTACAGACTTCACATCCTTCAGAAAATGCAGGTCAATGCAAAAACTATTAATTCAACAAACTCATAGGTTTATAAGTACAGTATTTAAAATATGTCACTATTTTTTTGGCCTTTGTCTCTACATATTTTTGCCTTTGTCCAGATTCCTTGAGCTAAGAGATTGAAAGGTATGCTTATCACAGTACACTGTGATGAAAAAAATCTGATGTATATTTAAGCAATAGCCTATAACTGGGTGTGGGTAATGCTGGATTTTCCCAAGGTTGGTGTGGTTTGATCATGAGGGTGAAGCTTATGAACCCAGAGATGCCATTTTGTTTGTGCTTCTGAAATTAAAAACATGTCTTCTTGAAAGGTGGTTAATGCCATTAGCTGGACTTGGTATTACATCAGCACTAAGCAGTGGTAAAAGCAAGCTAGGTAATTGTGAGTGTGCATGACCACGATGTGAGACAGTAAAGCATGTCTAAACAGTGTACATGATCTCTTCATGTGTTCCTTCCAGTCTGTCAGGGAAAAAAAACTCTATATTCTGTGCAAACAGTAACAGTGGGAACATTGAATTTTGAATTTTATCTATTATGAATGCAAACATTTCCATCAAATGAGAGGGGTGGCAATGGGCGCTGCTTGCTCACCTATTTATGCAAATTTAGTTATGTTAGACTAGAAGGATACTATTTTGTTTACCAGCGAATATTTCAAGAAAATTAAACATTATTCCAGATTTCTTGATGATATATATATTTATATATATATATATATATATATATATATATATATATATATATATATATATATATATATATATATATATATATTATGGGATGATAGTATATACAATTTATTTAAATTCTTTGATTTCATTAATAAAAATAGCACATTCTTGAAATTCACCCACGCTTACAGTTGAATTGGGTTGCCCTATTTAGACACTTATATATACAGACATGAAGGGGAAGTTAAATCATGTATACATAGGAAAAGTACCTTCTCCAATCATTATTTAGAATATGAGAGCTACCATCCTGAGAAGATGAAGTACAACATATTCAAGGGTCAATGTATAAGAGCTGTACAAATGACCTCACATTATAAGGAGATGGTAGAAGAAGTAAAGTTCATCACACATTTATTTGAAGAGAGGGGATACCCCCCTAAGATGATGGAGCAAATAGGGCAAAACACTATAATGCAATGGGGAAAAAAACATAAACCATTGTTGGGCTGGGGAGGTATTCAAAGATTTAGAGTTAATAATATAAGTAATATAAACGAAGACAATCAATCAAGTATTACTCAATATGAGAGATCTTGTATACTAACATATAATACGGAGGTAGAACAGGTTATGAATATATTAACAAAATACTGGTTCAAGATGTTGAGGGATACCAGTTGGACAGATATCATAGGAATTAAACCTAGATTTGTACTTAAAATGGGTCACAATATTAAATGGTATCTGGAGAGAAATAATCAAATGACACCCATTATAAAAAATAATAAAGGGAAACATACTATAAAATGTGGGATGTGTAATCAATGTGGATATATACTAGAAGCAGTCAGTATTATGCTTGATAATATGAGTCATACAAAGATTAAATTTAAGTATGGCAACTGTAAGACAAAAATGATTATATATTTGGCAACGTGTATCGCATGTCCTGGTTTTTACATATTTAAAATGGAAAGATGTTTTAGACAACGTATATATGATCACGTTTACTGTATAAGAAAGAAAGATACCAAGAATGCACTATACAGGCACATTGAAAAGATGGGAGACACTCATGAATTTAGATTTGCTATATTAGAAACTATCTACATAGACCCTAGGGGGTGTGACCACAAAGCATTGCTGGCATTTAGGGAAACGTGGTGGCAATTATATTTAAATGCTATAAATCCACCAGGACTCAATGATTACATTTCCTGCAAATCAATTTTAGAGATACATTAAAATTGTATACCATGTGAACTGTAGTGTTTATATTGTCTATGTATAATTACCTACTATAAATATTCTGTATTCATTATATATATATTTTTTGTGGGAGAGCGTAGCTCCAGTTTGCAGTGTTCATTATCATGTATACTATATAGGCAGCATTAATGAAATTGAAATTTATAAAAACAACATCTATTTCGTCTAGATTTAATTCTGGTATGTTATACATTTCCACATACTTTTTAGGATTTAGGTAATTCGATATGTAATGACAGTACATATCATGAACAGCAATTGTATTATTAGTTGTACATATATATGTTCTTTTGTTAGGTTAGCTGATTTACATTGTTTGATGTGCAAATTATAGTTACAAATGACGTTTATGTACATATATCCTTTGGTATATGTTTAAGGTTGCAATATGCACACATTTTGTATATGGCTTTAAATGCCTGATTGATTTATTATGACACCAAATTTTAAACAAAAGAAGCGTTTAGTCAGTGTTTCAGTGTTCTGAAGAAGCCTACATTGTCGTGGGTGAAAGCGCTTAACTCTACACTGTGTGTTTTTTAGTTATTTTATGTTTTTAAGGTTTTGTACGGTTCAGTGTGTTTGGAATAAATTCCATTTTTCAAAAGAAGAAGAGGTTGGTGCACTTATTGGTGATAACGTGGTTGTGTACTTCATGACTCCACTTAGTGGAATTTTAAAATCAACAAATTATTAAATCAAATGAAAAGGGTACAGAAGGCTTTCTAACTTTACTGAACCAAACACAGTAAGACTAAGGTTAATCTATTCAAAAAGAACTCACTAAAACTATCAAACAAAGCAACGTTTTCTTTGAGATAAAACTTGCTATCAGCACAAGTGATGATAATAAAGACTTCTATAACCACAACAGAAAAGTGAAGGAATGAAAGAAGACTGTAGTGTGCCAGAATAAAATGGAATCAGCATAATATAACTTACAGATACAGACTGCATACTGACATATGTTTGTGGGAAATTTCTGGCCACAAATTGAATCTTCTTTCACACTTCTTTGTTGCAGTACAGTCACTCAAAACTAAGTCAAAAAAGGTCCCCTCTGCCTTCCGTAAAATCAGAAAAAACATTTCAATGGGACCAGATGCTATCTCAAGAATCCTAATTTATGTAATCAAAAATAGCCTAGTAATACCCACTTGCATGGAATTAAAAAATAGCTATGCCCCAGTATCTGGAAACTGGCTGTAGTATCCCTAATCCACATGAGAGGCCCTTCTCACAAGCATATCATATGCGCTAATGAAGACAATCATAAAGGCACTAATTTAGTCAGGCATGGAAATCCACCTTTTCCATGTCCTAACCCAGTATGGTTTTGTCAGCGGTAAATCTTGCATACGTAATTTTATATATATTGAGAGTCCGACAGCCACCCTGGATGAAGGTTTGTTTATTTGTGTAGCTCACCTCACTTGGCTAAAATGTTAGATACTGTACTACCTGATAGAATCTTACATAAACTCAGAGGGATCTGAAAGTAAACAAAGGTGTAATAATTTGTGTGAAGAACTGAGCACATAGCATACAAAACAGATAAGAACAGGAAGAATTCTGTCCACATAGTCCCTTGTTACTAGCTGAGTCCCTCAATTATCTGCCCTGGGCTCACTCTTTTTTTTAGCATCTCTTTTTCACAGATGCCCCAATGACTTCAGTGTCTGACTCTGAAACTATCTCCTTTAAATTAACAGTTGACTTTATGAAAAAAATGTAGTACCATCTGTATAATTCTTTGATGGGCAACAACTGAAATTTGGCAAATTAGTACTCACTGGCCATCTGGTGAAACTGGAAAAGGTACAAATATTCCTCATAAAACCCTTGCTATTGGAAATAGTTACACTATATTTTGGCAAAACTCATTTGTGCGAAAAGCTCATTTGCTGAAATTCAACTACAAATACAATTTTATTTTCCAAATCAAATCATCTTGTTTGTGTCCCTTGCTCTAAATAGACACAGTACAAGTTCATATCACATCAGGAAAGGGGGTAAAACAGGATGGCTTTACAGTTAGGATTTACTGAAACATTTTTTTTTGTTCTAATAAACTTTACTGGGTCAAGGCACATCATTTGAAACCTTTTGCTTAAAATACCACCCTCATGACCTAAACAAAGTTGGCATTCAGCCAGAATAAAAAAAATTTCAACCAATGCATGAAGTCTGACAACTTCATGTCTCAAAAATTTCCATGTCTATGAAATAAACAACTTCTTGTAATTAAACTCAGCCCATCATTCATACTTTTAAGAAGGGGCTGGATGATTATCTGAGCAACCAAAAATTCCTACATATGATCCAGAGCCTGAATCTCTTTGATAGCCAGTAAGACCTGAGCTTCTTTATCAATCCAATGAATGGATGAGGTAGATTACAGGTGCAATAACTATACAGAATGGGCTTGTTTTATTTCTTCTTGAAGTAACAAGCAGCATTTTCAGGTAAAGATGGCATATTGAAAAAAATGTGAAAATTGGACAGTAACAATCCTGAAGAGATGGGCTCAAATATGATAAAGCTGGACAGGATTAACAATGTCTGCAGTGTGGTGGACATGAGCTAGCCACTTCACTAGGGAGTTTGAAGGGTCAACAGCACTTGGGCCACAGACAGAGCTGATACTTCTGCAGAGCATTCATCAGTAGCCTTATTACCATACCTCTCAACTGTCCAGATTTTTGCCTCATATTTTTGGTCTGTTCCTCATAAAATCTGTGGTTTTCTTGAAAATCATTGAGGTCTGAAGTCAATAAATAATGGCAGACAATTGAGTTACAGACTTCATATCCTTCAGAAAATGCATGTCAATGCAAAAACTATTAATTCAACAAACTCATAGGTTTATAAGTACAGTATTTAAAATATGTCACTATTTTTTTGGCCTTTGTCTCTACATATTTTTGCCTTTGTCCAGATTCCTTGAGCTAAGAGATTGAAAGGTATGCTTATCACAGTACACTGTGATGAAAAATATCTGATGTATATTTAAGCAATAGCCTATAACTGGGTGTGGGTAATGCTGGATTTTCCCAAGGTTGGTGTGGTTTGATCATGAGGGTGAAGCTTATGAACCCAGAGATGCCATTTTGTTTGTGCTTCTGAAATTAAAAACATGTCTTCTTGAAAGGTGGTTAATGCCATTAGCTGGACTTGGTATTACATCAGCACTAAGCAGTGGTAAAAGCAAGCCAGGTAATTGTAAGTGTACATGACCACGATGTGAGACAGTAAAGCATGTCTAAACAGTGTACATGATCTCTTCATGTGTTCTTTCCAGTCTGTCAGGGAAAAAAAACTCTATATTCTGTGTAAACAGTAACAGTGGGAACATTGAACATTGCTAACTGGTAGACCAAGCCATCACATATCTACAAACAGCATATTGATAACTATACCATTCAAGTGCAGTCACTATAAACAGTAACAGCAGGAACATTGGACATTGCTAACTGGTAGAACAAGCCATCACATATCTACAAACAACATATTGATAACTATACCATTCAAGTGCAGTCACTATAAACAGTAACAGTGGGAACATTGAACATTGCTAACTGGTAGAACAAGCCATCACATATCTACAAACAGCATATTGATAACAATACCATTCAAGTGCAGTCACTATAAACAGTAACAGTGGGAACATTGAACATTGCTAACTGGTAGAACAAGCCATCACATATCTACAAACAGCATATTGATAACTATTCCATTCAAGTGCAGTCACTATAAACAGTAACAGTGGGAACACTGAACATTGCTAACTGGTAGAACAAGCCATCACATATCTACAAACAGCATATTGATAAGTATACCATTCAATTGCAGTCACTATAAACAGTAACAGTGGGAACATTGAACATTGCTAACTGGTAGAACACGCCATCACATATCTACAAACAGCATATTGATAACTATACCATTCAAGTGCAGTCACTACGAACAGTAACAGTGGGAACATTGAACATTGCTAACTGGTAGAACAAGCCATCACATATCTACAAACAACATATTGATAACTATACCATTCAAGCGCAGTCACTATAAACAGTAACAGTGGGAACATTGAACATTGCTAACTGGTAGAACAAGCCATCACATATCTACAAACAACATATTGATAACTATACCATTCAAGCGCAGTCACTATAAACAGTAACAGTGGGAACATTGAACATTGCTAACTGGTAGAACAAGCCATCAGATATCTACAAACAACATATTGATAACTATACCATTCAAGTGCAGTCACTATAAACAGTAACAGTGGGAACATTGAAGATTGCTAACTGGTAGAAGAAGCCATCACATATCTACAAACAGCATATTGATAACTATACCATTCAAGTGCAGTCACTATAAACAGTAACAGTGGGAACATTGAACATTGCTAACTGGTAGAACAAGCCATCACGTATCTACAAACAGCATATTGATAACTATACCTTTCAAGTACAGTCACTATAAACAGTAACAGTGGGAACATTGAACATTGCTAACTGGTAGAACAAGCCATCACATATCTGCAAACAACATATTGATAACTATACCATTCAAGTGCAGTCACTATAATCAGTAACAAGGGGAACATTGAACATTGCTAACTGGTAGAACAAGCCATCAAATATCTACAAACAGCATATTGATAACTATACCATTCAAGTGCAATCACTATAAATAGTAACAGTGGGAACATTGAACATTGCTAACTGGTAGAACAAGCCATCACATATCTGCAAACAGCATACTGATAACTATACCTTTCAAGTGCAGTCACTATATACAGTAACTGTGGGAACACTGATCATTGCTAACTGGTAGAACAAGCCATCACATATCTACAAACAGCATATTGATAATTATACCATTCAAGTGCAGTCACTATAAACAGTAACAGTGGGAACATTGAACATTGCTAACTGGTAGAACAAGCCATCACATATCTACAAACAGCATATTGATAACTATACCATTCAAGTGCAGTCACTATAAACAGTAACAGTGGGAACATTGAACATTGCTAACTGGTAGAACAAGCCATCAAATATCTACAAACAGCATATTGATAACAATACCATTCAAGTGCAGTCACTATAAACAGTAACAGTGGTAACATTGAACATTGCTAACTGGTAGAACAAGCCATCAAATATCTACAAGCAGCATATTGATAACTATACCATTCAAGTGCAGTCACTATAAACAGTAACAGTGGGAACATTGAACATTGCTAACTGGTAGAACAAGCCATCACATACCTACAAACAGCATATTGATAACTATACCTTTCAAGTGCAGTCACTATAAACAATAACAGTGGGAACATTGAACGTTGCTAACTGGTAAAACAAGCCATCAAATATCTACAAACAGCATATTGATAACTATGCCATTCAAGTGCAGTCACTATAAACAGTAACAGTGGGAACATTGAACATTGCTAACTGGTAGAACAAGCCATCACATATCTGCAAACAGCATATTGATAACTATACCATTCAATTGCAGTCACTATAAACAGTAACAGTGGGAACATTGAACATTGCTAACTGGTAGAACAAGCCATCACATACCTACAAACAGCATATTGATAACTATACCTTTCAAGTGCAGTCACTATAAACAAGAACAGTGGGAACATTGAACGTTGCTAACTGGTAGAACAAGCCATCAAATATCTACAAACAGCATATTGATAACTATACCTTTCAAGTGCAGTCACTATAAACAGTAACAGTGGGAACATTGAACATTGTTAACTGGTAGAACAAGCCATCACATATCTACAAACAACATATTGATAACTATACCATTCAAGTGCAGTCACTATAAACAGTAACAGTGGGAACATTGAACATTGCTAACTGGTAGAACAAGCCATTACATGTCTACAAACAGCATATTGATAACTATACCTTTCAAGTGCAGTCACTATAAACAGTAACAGTGGGAACATTGAACATTGCTAACTGGTAGAACAAGTCATCACATATCTGCAAACAGCATATTGATAACTATACCTTTCAAGTGCAGTCACTATAAACAGTAACAGTGGGAACATTGAACATTGCTAACTGGTAGAACAAGCCATCACATATCTGCAAACAGCATATTGATAACTATACCTTTCAAGTGCAGTCACTATAAACAGTAACAGTGGGAACATTGAACATTGCTAACTGGTAGAACAAGCCATCACATATCTACAAACAACATATTGATAACTATACCTTTCAAGTGCAGTCACTATAAACAGTAACAGTGGGAACATTGAACATTGCTAACTGGTAGAACAAGCCATCACATATCTACAAACAACATATTGATAACTATACCATTCAAGTGCAGTCACTATAAACAGTAACAGTGGGAACATTGAACATTGCTAACGGGTAGAACAAGCCATCACATATCCGCAAACAGCATATTGATAACTATACCTTTCAAGTGCAGTCACTATAAACAGTAACAGTGGGAACATTGAACATTACTAACGGGTAGAACAAGCCATCACATATCCGCAAACAGCATATTGATAACTATACCTTTCAAGTGCAGTCACTATAAACAGTAACAGTGGGAACATTGAACATTGCTAACTGGTAGAACAAGCCATCACATATCTACAAACAACATATTGATAACTATACCATTCAAGTGCAGTCACTATAAACAGTAACAGTGGGAACATTGAACATTGTTAACTGGTAGAACAAGCCATCACATATCTACAAACAACATATTGATAACTATACCTTTCAAGTGCAGTCACTATAAACAGTAACAGTGGGAACATTGAACATTGCTAACTGGTAGAACAAGTCATCACATATCTGCAAACAGCATATTGATAACTATACCTTTCAAGTGCAGTCACTATAAACAGTAACAGTGGGAACATTGAACATTGCTAACTGGTAGAACAAGCCATCACATATCTACAAACAACATATTGATAACTATACCATTCAAGTGCAGTCACTATAATCAGTAACAAGGGGAACATTGAACATTGCTAACTGGTAGAACAAGCCATCAAATATCTACAAACAGCATATTGATAACTATACCATTCAAGTGCAATCACTATAAATAGTAACAGTGGGAACATTGAACATTGCTAACTGGTAGAACAAGCCATCACATATCTGCAAACAGCATACTGATAACTATACCTTTCAAGTGCAGTCACTATATACAGTAACTGTGGGAACACTGATCATTGCTAACTGGTAGAACAAGCCATCACATATCTACAAACAGCATATTGATAATTATACCATTCAAGTGCAGTCACTATAAACAGTAACAGTGGGAACATTGAACATTGCTAACTGGTAGAACAAGCCATCACATATCTACAAACAGCATATTGATAACTATACCATTCAAGTGCAGTCACTATAAACAGTAACAGTGGGAACATTGAACATTGCTAACTGGTAGAACAAGCCATCAAATATCTACAAACAGCATATTGATAACAATACCATTCAAGTGCAGTCACTATAAACAGTAACAGTGGTAACATTGAACATTGCTAACTGGTAGAACAAGCCATCAAATATCTACAAGCAGCATATTGATAACTATACCATTCAAGTGCAGTCACTATAAACAGTAACAGTGGGAACATTGAACATTGCTAACTGGTAGAACAAGCCATCACATACCTACAAACAGCATATTGATAACTATACCTTTCAAGTGCAGTCACTATAAACAATAACAGTGGGAACATTGAACGTTGCTAACTGGTAAAACAAGCCATCAAATATCTACAAACAGCATATTGATAACTATGCCATTCAAGTGCAGTCACTATAAACAGTAACAGTGGGAACATTGAACATTGCTAACTGGTAGAACAAGCCATCACATATCTGCAAACAGCATATTGATAACTATACCATTCAATTGCAGTCACTATAAACAGTAACAGTGGGAACATTGAACATTGCTAACTGGTAGAACAAGCCATCACATACCTACAAACAGCATATTGATAACTATACCTTTCAAGTGCAGTCACTATAAACAAGAACAGTGGGAACATTGAACGTTGCTAACTGGTAGAACAAGCCATCAAATATCTACAAACAGCATATTGATAACTATACCTTTCAAGTGCAGTCACTATAAACAGTAACAGTGGGAACATTGAACATTGTTAACTGGTAGAACAAGCCATCACATATCTACAAACAACATATTGATAACTATACCATTCAAGTGCAGTCACTATAAACAGTAACAGTGGGAACATTGAACATTGCTAACTGGTAGAACAAGCCATTACATGTCTACAAACAGCATATTGATAACTATACCTTTCAAGTGCAGTCACTATAAACAGTAACAGTGGGAACATTGAACATTGCTAACTGGTAGAACAAGTCATCACATATCTGCAAACAGCATATTGATAACTATACCTTTCAAGTGCAGTCACTATAAACAGTAACAGTGGGAACATTGAACATTGCTAACTGGTAGAACAAGCCATCACATATCTGCAAACAGCATATTGATAACTATACCTTTCAAGTGCAGTCACTATAAACAGTAACAGTGGGAACATTGAACATTGCTAACTGGTAGAACAAGCCATCACATATCTACAAACAACATATTGATAACTATACCTTTCAAGTGCAGTCACTATAAACAGTAACAGTGGGAACATTGAACATTGCTAACTGGTAGAACAAGCCATCACATATCTACAAACAACATATTGATAACTATACCATTCAAGTGCAGTCACTATAAACAGTAACAGTGGGAACATTGAACATTGCTAACGGGTAGAACAAGCCATCACATATCCACAAACAGCATATTGATAACTATACCTTTCAAGTGCAGTGACTATAAACAGTAACAGTGGGAACATTGAACATTGCTAACTGGTAGAACAAGCCATCACATATCTACAAACAACATATTGATAACTATACCATTCAAGTGCAGTCACTATAAACAGTAACAGTGGGAACATTGAACATTGTTAACTGGTAGAACAAGCCATCACATATCTACAAACAACATATTGATAACTATACCTTTCAAGTGCAGTCACTATAAACAGTAACAGTGGGAACATTGAACATTGCTAACTGGTAGAACAAGTCATCACATATCTGCAAACAGCATATTGATAACTATACCTTTCAAGTGCAGTCACTATAAACAGTAACAGTGGGAACATTGAACATTGCTAACTGGTAGAACAAGCCATCACATATCTACAAACAACATATTGATAACTATATCATTCAAGTGCAGTCACTATAAACAGTAACAGTGGGAACATTGAACATTGCTAACTGGTAGAACAAGCCATCACATATCTACAAACAGCATATTGATAACTATACCTTTCAAGTGCAGTCACTATAAACAGTAACAGTGGGAACATTGAACATTGCTAACTGGTAGAACAAGCCATCACATATCTGCAAACAACATATTGATAAATATACCTTTCAAGTGCAGTCACTATTTTCATTTGTAGATTTACTTCTGAATCTGGACCTGCTTAAACATTTCATTGTCTTTTCATGCTGAAAAAAGCCTCAGCTGCTCCATGCTGCAGAAGAACTTAGTTCCTCTATGCCACAGAAGGCCTTAGCTCTGTCATTCTGCTGCAAAAGGCCTCAGCTCCTCCATGCAGTCAAAGGCTTCCACTCCTCTGTGGCGCCGAAGGATTCACTTCCTCCATGCTACAGAATGCTTCAACTTTGTCATTCTGCTGCAAAAGGCCTCAGCTCCTCCATTCTGTGGAAGGAATCAGCTCCATCATTCTCTTGCAGGAAATCTCAGTTCCTCCATGTTGTAGAAGGCCTAAGCTTCTTTATGCATTAGGTCCTGTCATCCAGTGGGTCTAAACCTTGTCTGTGAGTACCTGTAGGTGGTGGCTATTTATTCCAGACAAAGAAGACAACAAAGCCATAAATAAGCCTGACCACAAGATTTTCATTTTCTTTCTTTCTTTCTTTCTTTCTTTCTTTCTTTCTTTCTTTCTTTCTTTCTTTCTTTCTTTCTTATCCTGTGTTGTTTATTAATCCTGCAGGGTATGCAGTCTACCTAAATGTTCCTCCAGTGTTTTAAAGTGAATTAAAAAAAAAAACTTTATAAGAATGTATGATGGTGTAAACGCAGGAGTCTGGCCTTTTGCATTAATCATGGGATTTAATTAATGATCCTTATTGTTCTGGAACTCCTGAGTAGGGTAACTTGGTGACTGTGAATTAATGAGGGCCTGTTGTTTTCTGGTAAAGGCATGGAAGGACTTGTGAGGGTTAAGGCTTTGTAGTAGTTTTTCTTGTGGTGGCTAGGGAAAACAGTAAAGACAGGCTTTGGAAAGATGATGATTCACATTGCTGTTACAGTACTTACTGAGATGCTTGGTAAGGTAACGTATATGCATGTATACCTGTAAATAAGTCCTAACACAAACATGTTGCCATACAGTTGGGCCAGTAATCCTAAGCACAGATGAACACATACTGCAATGACAGCTGAGCTCTTTCAGCAACTATCATTTCATTTCTAAGAAGTGAGTAAATTGGCTAATCACAATCCATTTTGTCTTGAAAAGGTGGACCCATTTAATAAAATGCCCAAGACTCTGTGTGGATCAAAATCAGAAAACTGAAAGATTGGTAGAGGAGAGAGAGAGAGAGAGAGAGAGAGAGAGAGAGAGAGAGAGACTGGAAGAATATAGTTCAGCTGGTTGTCATTCATAGTACTAAAATGTGACCATTTTATAGTTTTAAAAGTTACAGATGCAAAAAAGAGAAACTAGAGAAATTATAAGGAATGAGTCGCAAATGCAAGGTAAACAGTTTGATGAAGCTGGTATGTAACATGTAGTCTGCTGACTTTTTTCTGTAAAAGGTAATAATAATAATAATAATAATGATAATAATAATAATAAAGCTTGCACACCTTTTAATCAGGGATGGCTCATGCCATCGGACAGCAGGACTGCAGCCCTCCCAGCAAAAAGATGGAAGTTTGGGCAATTACATTGAATAAAAAATAAAAAAAAATGTATTTAAATATTACTTTGTTCATTGTAATGTTGTGCTACTATGCTCCTAAGCAACTCCGACCGACTTGCAAAGTCCTAGACCTCGAACTGCACGTGCTCGTCGAGTTCCAGGTTTTTTTTTTTTAAATTAACGAACATCTAGAATCTAGACAGCTGTAAAAGCAGTCCAGATTAAAGACAAGGCATCAGTGTGATGCCCAGAAGTCTATGCGGTTTAACCACACAGTAAAGTAGAAGAGGGTTCGGACTGCCACGTCCGCAGGCATGTGCGAGACATGGACGGCTGGATTGTTACTGATTGGTTCTCGCTGTCTTCTCAAAAAATAGAGCAAAAAACAATCAAAGAAAAGCTTTGTCAATTAGATGCAAGATGAAAAATAAATGCAACAGCTTTTGATGGGAGTATTAACCAAATGTGGTAAGCTAGTAGGTGACTTTGACCCTATCAATAACATGCAGGTGTGTGTTTTGGTAATACATTATAAAAGTAATCAATAACTGTTCAATAGAACATTCTGTGTCCTACACTTTTTAACTTGCATATAGTGTACAGTGGATTCTGTTTACTGGAATATTGTTGATTTTAGATGCAATAAACAGACATAAATAAATGTCACCGCAAGGAAGAGAAAACACAGGCTCTTGGTTTGCTTGAAGAGAGGCACTGACTACTATGCAGGAAAGTAACAAGTGTAGACAGAAAAATTGTTGTATTGCGAGTTTTGCTAAGTTTCATGATAATACTCTTGAATTTAGTAGAGTAGTTATATGTATCATGAACTGTACATGGACTTGAAGTTTGAGTGTTTTTAAAACAGCAAGGAACATCACAGCATGCACAGAAAAAAAATTACACGGACCCTTGGACAACAGATATGCATGCAGTAGTTCACTGATAATAGAAGTAAGCAAACTGGAATAAGGGACTCTTTTAACCACGACCAGAAATCCCAAAAATATATGCATGAGCCAGTTAGAAGCAAAATTACACGACTAATACAGATTAAAGGTGCAGAGGTAGGGTATCTGCCTACTAGGCATACAGTTTGAATTTGTAAAAGGACTTGTGCTGTCAGTTGGGCTGCTTGGGGGAATGGGACAATGTGACATATGGCCATTTCTCCTGTCTCAGGAGGACAGGAAGGAAAAACCCAAAACCTGATTGACATTTGGTGGAGACCGTTAGGGTGACAGGTCATCTCAGGTTAATACAGAATGTGGTTTTGATGTTCTCACTGCACTAGCCACCTGCACAGAAAGTGTAAATTGACTAGCAGATTCAAGACTGACAGCTCGTAGGCTCTGTGGTAATCACTCTTTATGGGATCCATGATAATCACTCCCGGTCAACAAATGTAAATAAATAAAATAAATAAATGATGCATTGCAAAGTAATAGGGAAAGAATAAATGAGAGAGACAGAGAGAGTCACAGAGATTCTGATTTCTGAATGAGATGTCATGTCATGTGTTTGAGTCAAATGGGGACTGAGGAAATGTGCAGAAAAAAGATATGTGTAACAAACAGCAAGGAATGGCTTACATTACGACAAAATCACATGGATGTGTATTATAAATAATTACAATTCTACAAATGTAAACCTCTGTGCTGTAATCATCCTGTTCTATTAAAGAGAGGCTATTCTTGTCATATGTTTAACTGCATTTTCATGCATGCTAACAGTCCATCGGTGAGATTATATATTAACTTTGATTTAACTTCTTTGGTATGTAGTTCTGAGACAAGTGATTCTTTCATTTTTTTTTTAGTAGTAGTTAGCACTGGGTTTCTGCTTTGCTTAGTTGTAAACCAGAGGGCTTGTTTTATTTCATTTTCAGTGAACAAAGGCAGACAAGCTCAAAAAATAAATATATATATATATATATATATATATATATATATATATATATATATATATATATATATATATAGTTCCCTATCAGAAGCCTGAAACACTATAAGCTTGAAAATCAAAATCCTGAAACCAAAAGCCTAAAAACTCAAAATCCTGAAAACTCAAAATCCTGAAAACCCAAAATCCTGAAACTCAAAATCCTGAAAACACAAATAATGCTAATATGCCAATACAAAGACACTAATATCTACCAACTGACATTGACCCTAACCCTAACTCACTTAAACCGCCCCTAACCCTAATTTCTGTCACTATTGCATACATGCCTAACCTGCGCCCTAACCCTAACTCACTTAAACCGCCCCTAACCCTAACATAAAACCAACCGCACACTTACCTGAACCCAACGCATGACCTAACAACACAGGGCTATCAATAGCAAAGCCACAATGACGTCAGTATGTCTATTTTGTGTTTTCAGGATTTTGAGTTTCAGGATTTGGGGTTTTCAGAATTTTGAGTTTTCAGGATTTTGAGTTTTCAGGCTTTGGTTTCAGGATTTTGATATTCAAGCTTATAGTGTTTCAGGCTTCTGATAGGGAAACATATATATATATATATATATATATATATATATATATATATATATATATATATATAGAGAGAGATTATATATATATATATATATATATATATATATATATATATATATATATACATACTCAGCTGTCTCCTGCAGCCCCCTTTGATTTGAAGTCACAAGCCACCACTGCTTTCAATGAGTACAATTTATGTAAGGAAAACCTTTACACTGTGATACTTTTCCAGAAATCCCATATGTCTTTGCTTCTCTAAGTGTTTAGTTATGGATGAACTTTACTTTTACAGAATGATATGCCAGAATGCCTCTAGAATATGTTCTAAACCAGTCAATATACTTTGTGTAAAAAATAAAGTGGTAGTGTTACCAGTTCAAAAAGTGTTATGTCACCTTGAGCATTCATATACATATACTTATAGTTTTCCAGAAATTTCTTGAGGCGCTGTCCAATAGATCGTGGCTAGAAGACCCCCATTCACTAAATGGATGGAGAACATGGGAATGAGAGAATGTTGGACTTTTTTTCCCCCTGTGGAATGCCAGATAAAGTCCATTCATGAGTTTTGATGGATTAATAGTCAATGTTTGGTTTTGATGAGCTGTGGTCTAATGAATATCTGCACAGCAAATTTCTGTAGAACCATACAAACACATACACAAACACACACACACACACACACACACACACACACACACACACACACACACACACATGGTCTATACTGAAAAGTCGAATTTCAATTATTTGACTGCTCAGTATAATGAAAACATTACATTCAATTGTAGTTTACTTACACACTGAAAATTCATTGAAAAGTAAAACACACACAGGTACATGTGCATACACAAAAAATACAGCAATATATCAACTCCAAGACTGCACAAAAGTAGGAAAAGGGCAGACTCTTAACTTTTGATATTATTAACCAGATAAAACCCACAAGTATTTACCAGAAAACCAAAAATTTTACAGAACACAGCAACAACATCAGGCAAAATAATTACATTCAGCAAAATGCGATACCGTTCAATACGCTATTAAGACACATTGCAACAACTGCATGCATCAGTATGCTAATCGTTGATTTAATGCAAACGGCATGAAATTTGACCACATGCGTTTAGAAGTAATGAATAAAGGGAATCCTATAAACAGACAGATTGATAGATAGATACAGATATATAGCTATATATATATATATATATATATATATATATATATATATATATATATATATATCTATGTGGTGACTTTTGACAAACCTCCCCAAATGTCAACATCTGTGTTGCCAACACACATTGGTGGGCATTGCAAATGATCAACAGGTGTGCAAGATAGACAATCTCCAGGGTTGGGGAATTTGCCAGTTCCCTGAGAATTGTGCAGTCTCAGAGTTAGTATATATGATTAATAGGGGATGGGGGGTTGTCACCCTGCAAAAAATTATATTCTTGTTTTCTCTTACATTTTGCTTTGCATGCAGAGAGGATTTGCCTCATGCATGTATGCTGTACTGTTGATGTTTGCATTGTTGACCTATTGTGGTCACCTTTATTGAAATCAATGTTTGGATGCCTCGGACTTAGTCACTGCACCTACACACACACACACACATATATATCTATCTATCTATATATATATATATATATATATATATATATATATATATATATATATATATGCAAAAACCAAGAAAAAAAACGGAAGGTGGAATGCATAAGCTGTATACATGAACAGATAACAGTAATCGACAGAGGCAGTATTAACATAAAAACAAAAATGATTTATTCAAAGTAAGCGCTTTCGCGGTGTAATCCACACCGCTTCATCAGATAAAGAAAAAGACAACATTCACAATTTAAATAGTGTGACAGTTGCAGTAAATCAATTATCTAAACCCTAAACATCTGAGCCAAATTAACGAATCAATCATTATAGAGTCTTGAAGCAGGCTCTTTTAAAATTGTTGCAAGCCTATAATTCTAAAATGTGTGCTCAGCTGCAAACTAGAATATATGATGTAAATCACTGCCTAGCTCAAGTACATAATTACTAGCATATTAAAATTTTTTTTAAAAATTTATAAAACATTTGAGACATATTAAACATTTAAACCATTAAATAAATATCCGAACATCATCGCCTAACTAAAATCTATATTGAGTGACAAGATAGCTAAAGACCACAAAAATCCGAATATGTCTAAAAATGTTAAAAAAGCTATCATTACAGAGAGCTATGCAGAGTGTGAACACTGTGTACGATGTACTATGTGTAACCCAATATAAAACAGTTGATAAGTGATCGATGATAATATCAACTGTAAAAACAGCCGCATTCTGGAGAGAAACGAGCTGCGAATTAAAACAGAAACTATGTATAAAAACTGTGCTCAGGGAATGATCACGGAATATAATGATCTAATCTATAATCCCATTGATTCGTGCTAGTTACAAGCCAGAGGCATAAGTAGCAAAGAATCAAGCAGATTATGTAATCGAACTATCAAAGGAACTTATTGAAAACAGACAATAGATGAAAAAATGAAAAACAACCAGGTGTGTAGCAAGGGTGAATGTAAACAGGCTGGATGTGATTCTGGGTGAAAATACATGTGGGCTGACCTAAAAACACAAAAACAAAAATGTGTACAGAAGGGTATAAGCTTGATAGCATTCATTAGTATTTCCTAGCTAAGAGGTGAGGTTTCAAAGATACCTGTTCATTCATACCCCTACCCCTGTGAGCAGCTAATCTTAGGATCCAGTTAAGCTCAGCTTCCTCGGTCTTATTAACAATATTGCCCAACCGTGGATTTTCAGGCTCTACGTATAGAACCTGAAACAAAAACAAATGTTCAGGACTTTGTTGCAGAAGATGTTTAGCTACAGCACTGTAATCCTGTTTACGATTGTAGCAATAATAATGATCCCTGATTCTCTCGCGTAATGTTCTGTTAGTTTTGCCCACGTAAAAATGAAAACAGATAACACAATGGGCCACATAAACTACATTTTTTGTACTACAATCACTGTTACATCTGATGGCCCAGAGACATCCTGTATCTGGATGCCTGAAGTAATGCGACTCATCAATGTGAGTGCATTGCAAACACTTGTTACATTTCTTGGTAGCTTCCAGACCAGTACTTGTCGGAAGCTTATTAGGCATCCCTACATTTGCATGACATAGTATTTGTTTTAAATTCCTCATATTTTTAAATACAAATTTAGGTACATCACCCACAATGTTTCTGACTTTATCATCTGCTGTTAATATTAAACTATTAAAAATAAAAAAACTTCAATTGGAAGTTTCCTATTTTCAGCAATGTCTTGTAGAGAAAGTGATTCCTAAGGGTTTACGTAGTTCCTTTTCACCTACAGGCTTATTTTTTGATGTGGCCTTCTTGGATGAACTTCAGGCCCTATTTAACAAACAGGGGTCTGAATTACTTGAAGTAATGATTAAATTTTATTCTAAACACATTCTATCACCCATCCCTGCGCCCGACTTATTGATAACATAGCGAAATACTTGAAATCGATTCCACAAATATGCAAGGACTCTTGGTCCTTTTTGAGATCTATTAATGAGGTTCAGTTTGATGAGTCTCTTAACTTCCTTACCATCGATGTGGTGGACCTTTATACTTCCATTCCCCACGAGGAAGCTATTGAATGGGTCGATCTAATGTTAAGAGAATGTGGGGCATCAAGCAATGACATTGCAGTTGTAACTGTATTGTTGGACATTGTTCTTTCTTCCAATTTTTTTATCTTCGACAAACACTACTACCTTCAAAAGAAAGGGATTGCTATGGGCTCCCCTTGTGGTAGTAGTGTGGCTAATTTATTTGTCGCATATTGGGAGAAAAACTTCTTGTTTACCTATCCAGTGTTTCAGCAATGTTCTAAATTTTACACTCGCTTTTTAGATGATGCTTTCATATTGATAAAATGTGGTGAGGATGCAGTTATTGACCTCCTTTCCTACATGAATGGTACAACAGAATTTTTAAAATTCACGTACCATTTTTGAACATCTCAGATTGACTATCTGGATGTTAAATTGGTTAAGGATTTTGATAATAACAGGTTTTGCTCATCTATCTTTAGGAAATCAACTTATTGCAATTTGTTTTTGCATTTTTCAAGTTGTCACCCATGGAAACAGAAGCGGTCCATAGTTAAGGGGCAACTCATTAGGGCTGCCCGTATGTGCAGTACGGACATGGCCTTTGAAAATGAGTGTTCACTTTTAATGGACATGTTCTTGAACCGGGGGTATCCTGGAGATATGGTTGAAGCTTTAATAGCTGAAGTGTCTTTTAAGCGCATTAACGGCACATATCAACCTTTGCTTTTTCTTAATATGCAAATTTCCTCTCCCCTTATGGATGGGATGGACATGGTTGTTGGTGATGTTCCCCCACTGGACCCTACTACTGGTGCACCCGTTAAGGAACTTAATTTTCCTATTAGTTTTGTAACAACTTTTAATAGAAATTCTGAAAATCTTTGCTCTATTATCCGTCAAAACTGGTATTTCATTACTAGTTCAGGGTTACAGGAAAGATTGGGGTTGTTCCCCTCTTTTGTACACAGAAGAGGTAGTAACCTTAAGGAACTTCTTCAGAGAAATAAGACAATTGATTTTCATTCTAGACAAAAAGGCACGTTCGCTTGTGGTTGCTGTAATTGGTGTAGACACCTTCGGGTAGGGAATTCATTCTCCGTTAGAAATAAAAAATACTCTATCAACCACAAAATCAATTGTAATACAAGATCTATAGCATATATAGCTCTTTGTGACTGTTGTCCTGCGTATTATGTTGGTAAAACGGATCGCCGTTTTCGCGACCGTATATACCAGCATATTTATGCTATAAAAAATAAAAAAAGTGACAATGCTTTGTCAAAACACCTGTTGAATAGCGCGGGACACAGTTTTCACTTTATGGCTATTGATCATATTCAAGTTGATATAAGAGGGGGTCCACAATCCCTTATTTTAGAAACCCGGGAATTAGAATGGCAGATCAAGCTTGATGCCTTTACTTTCCCGGGCTTAAATGAGAACTGTAATATTTCATTGGTGTTGAAATATAGGAGTTACCTTAGGTAACCCTTGGTATTGGTCATTAATATAGAATGTAAAATTTAATATCAATATATTAACTTTAAGCTAAATCAATATTAACCTGGTACTGGTTATTAATATAGAATGTAAAAAAATGTTTTAATTTCTTATTGAAAGGAGTAGGCCCTTCTAAGATATGGTTCAATTTTAATAGATTCTAGTTGTAGAACAGATTAGTAAGATTTTAGCCTTTTGCTAAATAGTATGAACAATCTGTTCAGGTTTTATCCTATTGAATATATATTTTTTTAAATGAAAGTGTATGCATGACTTGTTAAGATAGTTTATTGGCTGTTTATTTTGATCATGTTGTGTTCGTCTGCTTTTAGAGTTTAAACTATTTATATGATATGTAACTTTCATTATTGATGTAAAGGAAGTGACATCAATGAGTGTCACTATTTCTGTTTTAAAATGTGAAGAGTTTGCGCTCTTATTTTATGTTGATGAAGCTTCTGTAATGACAGAAGCAAAAACGCTCTTTGTGTGATAATAAATTTTGTGTTCCAGTTCAGTTTGGCTACTCGTCTCGTTGAAGTATTTCTTGGTTCTACAGTTTATTTTACGTGTTGATTGCAGTACAACATTGCTAACTGGTAGAACAAGCCATCACATATCGACAAAACATATTGATAACTATACCATTCAAGTGCAGTCACTATAAACAGTAACAGTGGGAACATTGAACATTGGTAACTGATAGAACAAGCCATCACATATCTACAAACAACATATTGATAACTATACCATTCAAGTGCAGTCACTATAAACAGTAACAGTGGGAACATTGAACATTGCTAACTGGTAGAACAAGCCATCACATATCTGCAAACAGCATATTGATAACTATACCATTCAAGTGCAGTCACTGTAAACAGTAAAAGTGGGAACATTGAACATTGCTAACTGATAGAACAAGCCATCACATATCTACAAACATTATATTGATAACTATACCATTCATGTGCAGTCACTATAAACAGTGACAGTGGGAACATTGAACATTGCTAACTGGTAGAACAAGCCATCACATATCTACAAACAACATATTGATAACTATACCTTTCAAGTGCAGTCACTATAAACAGTAACAGTGGGAACATTGAACATTGCTAACTGGTAGAACAAGCCATCACATATCTACAAACAGCATATTGATAACTATACCATTCGAGTGCAGTCACTATAAACAGTAACAGTGGGAACATTGAACATTGCTATCTGTAGAACAAGTCATCACATATCTGCAAACAACATATTGATAACTATACCATTCAAGTGCAGCCACTATAAACAGTAACAGTGGGAACATTGAACATTGGTAACTGATAGAACAAGCCATCACATATCTACAAACAACATATTGATAACTATACCATTCAAGTGCAGTCACTATAAACAGTAACAGTGGGAACCTTGAACATTGCTAACTGGTAGAACAAGCCATCACATATCTACAAACAACATATTGATAACTATACATTTCAAGTGCAGTCACTATTTTCATTTGTAGGTTTCCTTCTGAATCTGGACCTGCTTAAACATTTCATTGTCTTTTCATGCTGCAGAAAGCATCAGCTGCTCCATGCTGTAGAAGGACTTAGTTCCTCTATGCCACAGAAGGCCTTAGCTCTGTCAGTCTGCTGCAAAAGGCCTCAGCTCCCCCATGCAGTAGAAGGCTTCCACTCCTCTGTGCCACAGAAGGATTCAGTTCCTCCATGCTACAGAATGCCTCAGCTTTGTCATTCTGCTGCAAAAGGCCTCAGCTCCTCCATTCTGTGGAAGGAATCAGCTCCATCATTCTCCTGCAGGAAATCTCAGTTCCTCCATGCTGTAGAAGGCCTAAGCTTCTTTATGCATTAGGTCCAGTCATCCAGTGGGTCTAAACCTTGTCTGTGAGTACCTGTAGGTGGTGGTTATTTATTCCAGACAAAGAAGACAAGGAAGCAATAAATAAGCCTGACCACAAGATTTTCATTTTCTTTCTTTCTTTCTTTCTTTCTTTCTTTCTTTCTTTCTTTCTTTCTTTCTTTCTTTCTTTCTTTCTTTCTTTCTTATCCTGTGTTGTTTATAAATCCTGCAGGGTATGCAGTCTACCTAAATTTTCCTCCAGTGTTTTAAAGTGAATTAAAAAAAAAATTATAACAATGTATGATGGTGTAAACGCAGGAGTCTGGCCTTTTGCATTAATCATGGGGTTTAATTAATGATCCTTATTGTGCTGGAACTCCTGAGTAGGGTAACTTGGTGACTGTGAATTAATGAGGGCCTGTTGTTTTCTGTTAAAGGCATGGAAGGACTTGTGAGGGTTAAGGCTTTGTAGTGGTTTTTCTTGTGGTGGCTAGGGAAAACAGTAAAGACAGGCTTTGGAAAGATGATGATTCACATTGCTGTTACAGTACTTACTGAGATGCTTGGTAAGGTAACGTATATGCATGTATACCTGTAAATAAGTCCTAACACAAACATGTTGCCATACATTTGGGCCAGTAATCCTAAGCACAGATGAACACATACTGCAATGACAGCTGAGCTCTTTCAGCAACTATCATTTCATTTCTAAGAAGTGAGTAAATTGGCTAATCACAATCCATTTTGTCTTGAAAAGGTGGACCCATTTAATAAAATGCCCAAGACTCTGTGTGGATCAAAATCAGAAAACTGAAAGATTGGTAGAGGAGAGAGAGAGAGAGAGAGAGAGAGAGAGAGAGACTGGAAGAATATAGTTCATGTGACCATTTTATAGTTTTAAAAGATACAGATGCAAAAAAGAGAAACTAGAGAAATTATAAGGAATGAGTAGCAAATGCAAGGTAAACAGTTTGATGAAGCTGGTATGTAACATGTAGTCTGCTGACTTTTTTCTGTAAAAGGTAATAATAATAATAATAATAATGATAATAATAATAATAAAGCTTGCACACCTTTTAATCAGGGACGGCTCATGCCATCGAACAGCAGGACTGCAGCCCTCCCAGCAAAAAGATGGAAGTTTGGGCAATTACATTGAATAAAAAATTAAAAAAATGTGTTTAAATATTACTTTGTTCATTGTAATGTTGTGCTACTATGCTCCTAAGCAACTCCGACTGACTTGCAAAGTCCTGGACCTCGAACTGCACCTGCTCGTCGAGTTCCAGGTTTTTTTTTTTTTAAATTAACGAACATCTAGAATCTAGACAGCTGTAAAAGCAGTCCAGATTAAAGACAAGGCATCAGTGTGATGCCCAGAAGTCTATGCGGTTTAACCACACAGTAAAGTAGAAGAGGGTTTGGACTGCCACGTCCGCAGGCACGTGCGTGACATGGACGGCTGGATTGCTACTGATTGGTTCTCGCTGTCTTCTCAAAAAATAGAGCAAGAAACAATCGAAGAAAAGCTTTGTCAATTAGATGCAAGATGAAAAATAAATGCAACAGCTTTTGATGGGAGTATTAACCAAATGTGGTAAGCTAGTAGGTGACTTTGACCCTGTCAATAACATTCAGGTGTGTGTTTTGGTAATACATTATAAAAGTAATCA